>NC_056729.1:339308137-339493137 GCF_019279795.1 Protopterus annectens
CAGGTACTGCTGTCATGGCTTGGTTTACTTGTTTTCATGGCCACTGCTTTTATTTTTCATGACTGTCTAGACATGCTGAGGGGTGTGTCTGTGTAAAGGCAGTTTTGATACAGCTTGCTCAACGTTGCCCGTCGGTTAGCTCATTTGCGCGGTGCGCAGCTCCGCGCAAATGGGGTACGCTGGTTTAAGCCTCATTTGGCTATAGGCACGCATATTACGCTCAGCTCAGTTAGGGGCACATAGATTTAGCGTGTTAGACCACTGCTCAGCTACGGGCACTCATTTTGCACCAGTTAAACCACTGCTCATCTACGGGCACATGCACTCACTCTGTTAAACTGTAGCTCAGCTATGAGCACATCTGGCATTTTTTCTTCTCTTGTTACCTCACATGTCTTCAATATAAATGGGCTATTTCATTACATTTTACATAAATTGTGGTTTTATGTGTACATATTTGTCAGGGACTTGTTTCCTGCTTATTTTGAAAAAAAAAAAATGGTGTTGTGGGGGCTCGAACCATGAATGCCTGCTCTTCAGCCAACATCTCTACCGCTACGCTATTGCTTCCTGGCTTATTTTGCATATTTAGTTCTTATATGCTTTCCCACTGACTGCTAACTGTAGCTGCTACGGCACGCCAGCATAAACGAAAGACTCATGGTTAAACATCTTTACAATTTAAAAAAATATATAACATGTTCATTTATATATATTTTATGTTCATAGTCTGTGGGGGCATGTGTTGTGTTGTGTTTATTCACATTTCCGTGGACTCTGTTGTGGGTGTTTACTTTGGGCACTTTTACACTTCTGTGGGGTGTGTCTGCTTGCAGGGCTCAGCCTACGGACACGCCCCCTACTGTCTTACACGGACCGTGTTAGACTTAGGTGTGATTCAGTATGCTCTCATGAATATGCAAAGCATGCTGACATCACTCCGTTTAACTGCAGCCTCCGTGTAAGAGTTATAACTCTTACACGGAGGCTTCGTGAATCCTTGCCAACATCTTTCCTGTAAACAATGAAACAAAATGCATGCACCCATAATGACAAAACTGCCCAGTTCAGAACATTTCCATCATAAAAATCTACTCAAACTTCTGCAGTCCACCATTATCAGTAAATATGCACAATTCTACAGTCCACCATTATCAGTAAATATGCACAATTCTACAGTCCACCATTATCAGTAAATATGCACAATCTCTGAAGAAGTAAAAAAGTCATCTAAATAATTCCACATTAAATAAATCTGTAACTAATAAAGAGGTTGCTGCTAGCAAACACCTTTATATTTCATGGTTTAATCGAAAAATAAAGTGTCTGATACCCCTGAGGAATAAATTGCCTATATTACATTAAAAATGATAAGCTAGTAATATTGCAATAGGGAATGGAAGGCAAACTGATAACAAGCTCATAGTTAGTATCTTAACTTTTTCAGTATGGCAGCATTCACCCCTTGTGGGAGTAGAACCAACAACCTTCTGCATCAAAAGCAAGTTCACAACCTGTTGTGCTATTAACAATGCAAGCTGACAGCATAAGCAGCACTAAACTTCTCTTCCCCTGCAGCTCTCACCTGCTTGTAAAATCTACTCAATACTCAACTGCATCTCAACTTCGCAGCACAAGAAATCTGGAAAAAGACACATTTATTGGGGGGGGGGAGTGGTCAAAAGCCCAAAAACCAGGGACACATTAAATATTGCTTGTATAATCTTGGAAAGTTGCTAGAATAAAATGCTGTGTTACCACCATACATTTTACTGCGAAGGTCCCTGTGCAAAAGAGTCAGAGCAACATACCACTATGCCAAATCAGCTGCTTTGTGAAAGAAAAATGTTGTGTTACCACCATACATTTTACTACCAATGTCTCTGTGCAAAAGAGTCAGAGCAACATACCACGATGCCAAATCACCTGCTTTGTGAAAGAAAAATGGTGTGTTACCACCATACATTTTACTGCCAAGGTCCCTGTGCAAAACAGTCAGAGCAACATACCACTACGCCAAATCAGCTGCTTTGTGAAAGAGCGTAAGACTGAAACTTAAATGGCTATCATTTAATGAATTCAGTTCTCACCATAGCTGTCAACCTTGAACCTCTTAGCACAAAACACCTGAACAAACCCAGTAATGAGGGAATACAGCCCTCAAACATATTCAGTGAATTCAGTTCTTGCCATAGCTGTCAACCTTAGCACAAAAAACCTGGACAAAGCCAATAATGGGGTAATACAGTCCCAAAAATAAGGACAAATTTCAAATATTCATCTTATAAACTTAGGTTGTGTTACTATGTATTTTCTGAAGAATATGAAGTCTGAAATTCAAATGCCTGTCAATTTTACTTCTGACAGAACAAAAACAATTTTCAGCAGATGCCCAGGGAGAAATACTGCAGACACATGTCTTTGTAAAATGGCAGGACACCAGAGCAAATCCATACAAACACAGGGATAAAATGCAGACTCCACACAGAAGGCACTCCAGCCAAGAATCAAATCAGAAAACCTATAGCTGTGAGGCAAAAATGCTACCACTGCACCATCAAATATGTAAGGAATTAAACATTCACAAACATGAAATCTGAAATTCAAATGCCTGTCAATTTTATTTAACATTTGTTAATCAGGACAGTCTGACTTGGAACAAAAAAACAATTTTCAGCAGAGGCCCAGGAAGAAACAATGCAGACATGTCTTTGTAACATGGGAGGACACAAAAGCAAACCCGCACAAACACAGGGAGAAGATGCAGACCCCACAAAGAAGGCACCCCAGCCAAGAATCAAACCTGAGAACCTGCAGCTGTGAGGCAACAATGCTACCACTGCACCATCAAATATCAAGCATTGTAACTTTTAGAAACCACAGATATTATGAGGAACAGATCTGATCAAATATGAGGCAAAAATCTGAATTTTTTTTACAAATGATGGTGGGTAGGGAATTCAGGTCTTTAACACCTGCATACAAGGTACAGGGTTCAAGCCTGAGGTATTCCCTACTACCACCGTGAGTGTAGCCACCAGTATATAGCAAATGGGGCACACACACACACACACACACACACACACACACACACACACACACACACACACACACACACACACACACTTCCTTCCTTCCTTACCTGTAGTAGATCTTGTAGCTGCTTCAAATCCCCATCCACACATATAACCAAACCGAGCCGTGCCATAACATACATCCATAGCTGCCTGTCCACATTGCGAGATCTTCCCGCCCGTCCAGTGTCCACATAGCTCCAAATCCCATTGCGAGATCTTCCCGTCCACATAGCTCCAAATCCCATCGTGAGATCTTCCAGACTGCTGACGTTGCAGTCCGGCTCCGATGAGTTTCCCAGTGAGTTTCCAGGACAGTCTATTGCAGTTACAACTGCATAGACTTCTGGGATCATGCTCTTGCATGTTTCCCAGTCTGGACTGCTGCTGAAACAGTCTGCGCATGCTCCAGACTGTCTCAGCAGCAGTCCGGACTAGTGCGCATGTGCAAAAGTCCGTAAATTTTGAATTTCTTTTTTATCTTTTATTTTCTTTTAATTTCTTTATTGTTTACAGCTGGGGGGGCTGCAGTCCGGCAGTCCAATAGCACGGGCTGCCCCTGCTGCACTGACATATCATAAGCTTGCAACCCCAGACTCCATCTTAGCAACTTGGCATTTTGCTGGCTGGCTTTGTTTAACCATGTTAGTGGATTGTGATCTGTCACAACAGTGAATTTTCTTCCATACAGATAAGGCTGTAGTTTCTGCAATGCCCACACTATGACTAAACCTTCCTTTTCTACAGCTGCATAGCATTCCTCCCTGGGTTGGAGCCTACAACTGAGATAAACCACTAGGTGCTTTTCTCCCTCTGAAGAAGTCTGGCTAAGTACAGCCCCCACCCCATGGTTCAAAGCATCCACCTGCACAACAAATTGTTTGCTGTAATCTAGACTGGCTAACACAGGGGATCCTCCCAAAGCTTCTTTAAGCTCCTGGAATGCCTGCTCACATGCTGGGGTCCACACTACCTTATCTGGCCTGTTCTTCCTTGTCAGGTATGTGAGGGGAGCAGCTATGGTACTATAACTGGGGACGAACTTTCTGTTGTACTCTGCTGTCCCTAAGAATGGCCTCACCTGCTTTTTGGTAACAGGTACAGGCCATACCTGAATGGCTTCTACTTTGGCAGGTTCTGGCCTGATCTTACCACTCCCCACTCTATGTCCCAGGTAGGGGACCTCTGCCATACCCACCAGACATTTGCTGGGCTTAATGGTCAACCCTGCCCTCTGTAGTCTGCCCAGCACCTCCCTGACACATTGAAGGTGCTCTTGCCAGGAATGGCTGTAGATGCCAATATCATCTAGGTAAACAAGGGAAAACCCTTCTGCTAGGATATGATCTACCAGCCTCTGGAAAGTTGCTGGGGCATTTTCCATCCCAAAGGGCATCTTTGTGAACTCATACAAGCCAAAAGGAGTCACAAGGCTGACGTCTCTCTAGCACTGGGAGTCAAGGGCACCTGCCAGTAACCCTTGGTAAGATCAATGGTGATAAGGTACTTAGCCCCACCCAGCTGCTCTAGGACTTCATCTGTCCTAGGCATGGGGTAAGCATCTGACTCTGTGTGACTATTTAATTTTCTGTAGTCCACACAGAACCTGGTGCTGCCATCCTCTTTTGGCACCAGGACTGTTGGACTCTTGAATCACCTCTAGTTCCAACATCTCCTGTATCTCCTCCCTCAGAGTCTGTTTGACTCTCTCAGGCACCCTATAAGGGGCCTGCCTAATAGGCCTTTGGGGTCCTGTTCCACCTGGTGCTGCAGCAGGTGGGTGTGTCCTGTTTTCCAAGTGAACATATCCCCAAACTCCTGTAACACTGCTCAGATTTCTCAAACCTGGGTAGGAGATAGCTGCTGGGACAATGCTACCCCTTCCATTGAGGTGTCAGTCTGAGCCTCACTAGGGAGATCAGTCACCAGATCTCCCTCAGACTCCTCCTGCAATCCACTGCAAATGCTCAGCACAAGGGCCTCCCTATCATGGTAAGGTTTCTTCATGTTAACATGGGAAAACTTGTGCCTCTGCCTCCTGCCTAGCAGTTCCACCATGTAGTTAACATCACTTACCTTTCTTACCACATTGTAGGGTCCCTCCCAAGCTGCTTGCAGCTTGTTGTGTCTGACAAGAATGGGAACTATTACCTGCTGCCCTACAGCATACTCTCTAGCTCGAGCATTCCTGTCATGCCAGACCTTTTTCTGCTGCTGGGCTTCTGCCAGGTTTTCCTGGGCCAAGCTCATGAGTTGCCTGAGCCTCATCCTGAGGTTTAGGACATATGCCACAATAGACTCCTGGTGAGAGTCATGCTCACCTTCCCACTCATCACAAAATTAATCTAGAGGTCCCCTCACCCTATGCCCATACAACAACTCAAAGGGTGAAAAACCTGTGGATTCCTGGGGAGCCTCTCTGTAAGCAAACAACAGATAGAAAAAATATTTGTCCCACTCCCTCTTAAACTGGTCTGCAAATGCCTGTAGCATGGACTTGATTGTAGAGTTTAACTCTCAACCAGACCATTAGTGTGGGAATGGTGTGGGTGGTCTTCAGGTGTTTCACCCCATAGTACTTCCACAGACAAGCCAGCGGATCTGACATGAAATTGGCACCTCTGTCAGTCATTATTTCTTTTGGGAAACCTACCCCACTGAAAATCTCTAACAAAGCATTTGCCACTGTTATGGGACAAGACCAGCTTATTAAAATAAATATTAATTTCAGTTTATTAATGATGCTATAGTATGATTGTTAAAAAGCAAATATAAGTTGTATGCAGGGCTGGAAAAATGCAGCTTCATAAGCTACAGTATTGCTGTCTTTTAAACTGCATTCTTTTAGTATGTAATAAGAGAGAATAATATGTGTAGGAGTGCATTGTTGTTAGGGCAGGTTTGAAACATCCAAGGTCAGAAACAAGAAGACCCCTTGGAGGCAGGTGAATCATGTATAGGAAGGTGTTCACATGAAGTCTGAGGTGAAAATCACGAGGGATGAGGACATTTGCAAAGTTTTCTATATGACACAGTCATTGTAATGTAATGAAAGTGCATGCCCAGATTTGATAAGAAAAATGTATAAAAAATGTGGTTTGTCTCTGTTCAGAGAGACCATTTTGACATCTGCTATGAAGATTGTCTCCCAGCGCTGTAAGAATAAATTTCTGTTTGCACATCCTGAAGTGTTGTTCCTGACAAAAGGCATATAAGGTAAATTCTTAATGATATTTATTTATGACTTTAACAATTTGGTGCCGTTCTATGGATCTGAACTTTGGTATTGCTGGAGGGCAGTTCTGGAATAGGGCCCATGTCAGATTTTCTGTGAATTCCACACTACTTTGTATGGAATAGTCAGAGACTCAGATGTGCAGCTATTCAGGGTGTGCAAACATACTAGCCTTGGCAGAGAAATTGTTTTGTAAGGGAAAGTGTTGGTTTGTGTTTTTTTTTTTTGTTTCCTTTCTCTCTTTTAGACAGTTTTAGCAAAATGTAGAATAAGTGCATGACTGTTTGCAGAATAAGTGCATAACTGTGTTTGTAGTATAAGTGCATGAATGTGTTTTTGTTTGACTGAGTGGTTGTAAGATATACATGTAATAGTAGGAGGACCCCACAGTAAATGAGTATAGTAAATGTATTTGCACATACAGTAAAGGACAAATTAACACAAGGAGGCGCCTTGTGTCGAGGGCGGTACCCTCAGGATTGAAAGGTAAGAAGTATGAGAGATGTTTTTATTCTGTCAATGTATGAGAGAAAGAAAAAAGTTAAAAGCTAAAAATAAAGTTAAAACAAGGTCATGAGCCCACCGCATGATTGGAACGTAGACTGTAAAGTTAAAACAAGGTCATGAGCCCACCACATGATTGGGACATAGACTATACAGCAAGTTCATGAGCCCATAGCATGATTGGGACGTAGACTATATACTGTTAAAACAAATTCATGAGCCTACCGCATGATACGACATAGAGGTATGTGTTGTTAAAATAAATTCATGAGCCCAAAAGCATGCTGGGACTTAGTGTGATTGTGTGAAAGTACCCTCAGAGGGTCCAAAAGAGTGGTCAGTTCTGGACACCGTACCTATCTGCCCCATTATTCCGACTGCAATGCTGGAGCTGTAACTTTTGAGCTTGTGCAGGAATGAAAGCAATGGGGATGCTATGAAAAAAGGCTGATCGAAACCTCTCCTCTATTGCTGCACACAGACAGACTTCCTACCTTTCCCTCCCTGCATGGTGTGTGGATTACTACAGTTATTTTCTGTCTTCAGAATTGCCAGGATCCAGGAGTTGTAAGGTAAGCCTAACATTTTTATTACTGATTTATAAAATAAGAAGAATGGGAGCAAAGATAAGCAAGCAAGATCAAATCCCTGAAAAGGGAACACATGCATATTTTATGTATTTTAACTATGGGAAGGAAAGTTGTAAATATTTGCATGACTGGCTTCAACTTACTAAGACTTGTGCTGGTGGGTTATTTCCATTTAATGGAACTTATGATAAGACTAAATTGCTGACACTGAAAGGTATTTTGGGGAAAAAATGAGTGGGGAACAAATTACAGCATTTTATTCTTGGTACAGTGAAGCACTTGAAAGGGAAAAGGATTCAGCATTAAGAGGGTTGCAGGATGTTAATAAGAAATTGTTGCAACAAGTAAAAGAGGTTATAAAGGCAATACAGACCAGTAAAAAGGGATCCCTTTATCCTGTCTTAGCAGGTTTGAAACAAACTGAGGATGGCCACAAAGCAGAAACTTCTGAAGAGGATGATAATCCTGCAGTAACTACTGCACTCCACCCCCATACGTACTGGTATGGTTGGCCCCCGTACAAGATTCTACTGTTTCTCAGACCACTTCATTTTTGAACACAAGGTCAGCATGGTACTGTTACATCTGAACTTAGTTCTCTTGTTCAACTCTCACCCTAGAACAGGCATCTGCAGTTAAAAAACATATTTTTTTTCTTTCTTCTTCCTCTTATTCTCAATAAACTTCTACCTTTCCAACAGGAGCACTAGTGTTTGACAGTCCTGTGGCTCATCACAAGCACTCACATGATAGGGTAGGACAAGAGGCCTCTGCAGAAGATGTTTTTGGCACCTTTAAAAAATGGGGGGGGGGGGCTAATGCTGATTTGCATACTATGTCTAAATGTTTTCTAACTGAAAAAAAACATCCATGAAGGTTTAAGGAGGAGTTTAAAAAAACTATTACAAGCCTACTTTGACAGATTTAAACCAGCTGCTTCAGGAAGTTACTTTAAATTAAATTAGAACACAGTTGCTTAAAAAGGCTAAAATAACAAATTTCACTTCCACATGAAATGCAATAATAGAAAAGGATAGCATTGTTAAATTACAAAAGTGAGTCAGGCATGTAGGCAAAATAAAGAGAAAGCCCTTGCAGATTATTTGACTCATCTTAAAACAGTGTTTGCTAAACACTTTCAATCTATCTTGCTGTTTTAAAAATAGTGACTCTCCACTAAAACTTAACTATTTAGACAGGTAAAACTTAAGTTACCTACTTTCTCATCTAACTTCTCTAGAGCACACTGTAATATTTAGGATAAATATTTTTTTTTCATCTTACCTTTAAGCATCCCTGTGACTAGCACTTGCTCTAATACCTGCTGGAAAGCACTAGGAAGTCTTAAACTGATATAAGCACTCAACTCTCATTATTAATAAGGAGAAATTAATCATAGTCACTCAACAGCCTATAATTGCAAAGTACCTTGCTAAGGTAAGGGAAAACAGCTCCTGTACTTTTCAAAAAAAAAGCACGAAACCAGGCATGTCCAAGGGTCAGCTTCTGGTGATTTCTCCTGTTCACCTGGTGAATCTGGGCATACTGGGGCAATGCAGCAATTGCCTCATGTACACAGACAACCATCTCCTCCTACCACCCAACACTACAACCTGTGAGAGATGCACTTACATAGCCAAACTGGAAGCAAAGCTCTCTCCACCCAAGATTGTGCTAGACTGTCAAGAGGAGAAGGTTAACACCCGCATTACACTTCAAGCAACACATAGCCCTTCTAAACTCACACCACCAACACCCACACATAGCAACACTAAATCCACATATGTGGAGGCCCTTAACTGTAACCTGCCCAAGCAACAAGGACCTCCAAAGCTGAAACGCAAACAAACACCAGTCACAACCAAAATGTCACATAGCTCACAACACCAGTGTGCCACCCAGCAACAGCCCCTAAGGCAAGGCAACATACCTACCACTTTAGTCAGAGGTGACTCTATAGTCAGGCACACTGATGTCCCACTCACCAAGCTGAACAAGGAGAAAATTACAATCAGCTGCCTGTTGGGTGCCAAGATCCGCCACATCAATCATGCACTCAAGTCACTCCACAACAAGTACAACTATGACTCTGTCATTGTCCATGTTGGAGTGAATGACTTGAGATGTACCTCCCTGGACTACATGAAAAGAGACATGGAAGAGCTCTCAGATCATGTGGCCCATGCAGGTATGACCCTAGTCCTGAGTAGCATCCTGCTTCACTCAGAATGATACCATAATATAAGGACAAAATGAGTAACTTCAACAATTGGCTAAGCTTCTGGTGTCATTCAAAGGTGATCCAGTATCTGTCTGCCTGGGAAAACATGATCGACAGACCACGATGCTTTGCCAGAGATGATCTGCACCTGTCGCCCCTGGGATTCAGGTCACTGGCTAAGGCTCTTGTCACCTCTGTAGTGCCTTTTTTAGGCCAAGTTCAAAGGACAAAACCACCACCATAACAGGTACAAGCACGCAAAATCTGAAGGTAATACTACTCAATGCTAGAAGTCTAAACCTCAAAATGCACTGTCTCGAGGCACTCCTAAAAATGGAGAACATCGATATCTGTGCAGTAACTGAGAACTGGTTCAAGGCTCCGGAGAGCACCCCTGCAATAAAAGGCTACAACTCTTACCACACTTTTCGGCCACCAAATCAGGATCAAAACACTAAAGGTGGAGGAGTGTCCATATTCACCAAAGATATTCACACTACCGCATTAGTTGCCAAACACAATGCATCTGAAATTCTCCAGGTGCAACTAACACTAGGTAAGACTGCAATCCAAATTATAGCTTGCTACAGATCCCCCACCATGCACCAAGATTCTCACTACACCTTTCTAAACATAGTGGAAAATATTAATATACAACCAAACACCCTAATACTGGGTGATTTCAAATACCCTGCCATTAACTGGGAAAACTACTCGTGTACCAACACCTTTGCCCAGCAGTTCTTGGAATTCATAAATTCCAATGCCCTGGATCAACTAATCCATAGTCCCACCAGGGGCTCCAATATCCTAGACCTGGTCATTACCAACATGGGAAATCGATGCTCCACACCTATGGTCACCCCCTCGTTGGTCAGGTCAAACCATAAGCTAATCACCCTTAACATCCACATTCCACCCCCACCCCCCAGCAAGGAAACCTCCATAAAAAACTTCTCCAAAGCCAACTTCATGCTACACAAGTCAGAAGTGACAAACTTCATGACACCCATGCAGACGGGAACTGAAAGTTCAACTGCTGAATCCTACACTAAGGCACTGTATGAGCACATCCACTCGTGCATGAATTGTGTCATCCCCAATAGAACCAAGAGGCTCTCCTCCAAAAAAAGGAAGCCAATCTGGTGGTCCCCTGCCATAAACAAACTTTACAACAAAAAGAAGAAACTGTTGCTGAAAAGAGGAAAATCCCAGGATGCAAAAAACTCCCTTACCAGCCTCAGTAAGAAGCTGAGATCCCTCATAAAATCCTCCAAAGCTAGTTACGAAAATAAAATTGCCAAAGATTCCAAAGACAACCACAAGGGATTCTATAACTATGTCAAGAATCTAAATGGCAATGCTCAGATGTGCACTGAGCTACAACAGAATGGCATTAAATATACTGATCCCAAGGATATTGCCAATATCCTGGCAGATCGATTCGGTGCCAACTTTACCCCCTCTCACCCCCTAAATGGCCCATCTCAACACTGGAAGATTGCCAAATTCCGGTAATAATGGCCACACAGGTAAAAAACACACTCTCTAAAGCTAAGAATACAGCATCCATGGGACCAGATGACATCCCGGGCTGTGTACTACATGAACTACAAAATGAACTGGCACCTCACCTAAGTGTCATGTTTAATCATACCCTTACCTCAGGCTTCGTGCCCACTGAGTGGCGCACAGCTACAGTTATCCCACTCCACAAGGGGGGATCCACCTTGGATCCTGGAAACTACCGCCTCATCAGTCTGACGAGCCTGTTCTGCAAGGCCATGGAACGTATTATCATGGAACTTATAAACAAAGACATTGGCAACATTCAAACACTGGACACCACCCAGTTTGGGTTTGTGAAGGGCCGATCTTGTCTCCTGAACCTGATTGACTTCTTCAAATCAGTCTCCAGAGCCATGGACGAGGGTAAGGCAGCCCACACAGCCTATCTGGACCTCGCCAAGGCCTTTGACACCATCCCCCACTCTGGAATCATAGATAAACTTACTAAGCTGGGCATTAATCCCTACATCACTCAATGGGTTGCCAACTGGCTTACTGACAGAACCCACACTGTAAAAGTAGCTGACTCCAAATCCAGCACCAGACAAGTGACAAGTGGAGTACCTCAGGGTTCAGTCCTGGGACCTCTCTTGTCTGGCATCTACTTCTCTGAAGTACAGGCCAACACTAAGGGACTCTGGTTAACAAAGTTTGCAGATGACTGCAAACTAGGAGCCATTACTGAATCCCCAAATGATATGGATACTCTACAAAAGGGCCTTATAGAAACAGATGCTTGGTGCCAGAGCCATGGGCTTAAGCTCAATGCCAAGAAATGTATAGTTATCCCCTTTGGGAAAAAAAATGTACCCGTGAATTACCACATAGGTGGCAGTACACTAAACACCGAAAGTGTGATAAGAGACTTAGGGACACCGGTGGAAAGTGGTCTCACCTTCAATAACCACATCGCCACAACAGTCAGGAAATCCTTCTGTGTGGCACACCTCATCACTAAGGGCTCTTCGTCCAGAAAAAAGGAGGTCATTGTCCCACTGTACTCATCCTTCATTAGACCAGTTATAGAATACAACGCCCCATTTGGTATGTACCTCTCAAGACATCTGCAACAACTGGAAAGAATGGAGAAATATCTCACTAAAAGAATTACAGGCCTAAAGCAGATGCCCTATGCTGACCGCCTTAAAAAACTCCAGCTATACTCTGTTGCATATCGTCTACTCCAAGGCGATCTCTGCTTAACATACAAGGCCATGTCAAACCCAGAGCTGTTGGACATGCTACACTTAAAAAAATCCCAATCCCTCAGAGCCACACGCTCCAGGGATCTAAACCTTATCATCACAATAAAAAAAACATGCTGGAGGGATAGATTCCTGACCCAGAGACTCCCCAGACTCTGGAATAGACTGCCCATACATATCAAGCAGATCGCCTCTTTGGCCCTCTTCAAAAGGCACCTTGATGACTGGATGGGAAAAAGAAAATTCACCCTGGGGATCACGTCAGTCGCCCTGCTAGACAGGGGTCCAGTGAAGTAAATAGTGTGGGAAGAAATAACCAGGTAATTGTTATGGCTAGGCTTGTACAGGCCCTAGGGCCAATAGCCTAGTACCAACCTATGAACCTATGAACATTTACAAATACCAGACCCAAATGAACAAGCTAAACCAGCTATTGCAGCTGCCTTCGTGCAGGGTTTGCAAACCCTGTACAATATCAAATGAATCAAGTGCTTATAGACTGGCAGGAAAAAGACAAAGTCCATACTAAGTGTTGCAAATCACTGTACTGACTATGGTAGGGTAATAAAACAAAAATAAATCGTAATCACTTTGCTGCCACAAAAAAAAGATCCTATGTTTAAGTAAAAATAAATGTAAAGCTAACTCTATTCTTGGTAAAACTGGCAACACTAGGTCTGTATTAAAAGTTACTTCAGACAGTTAAATACCAGTAGAAAAACAAAGTAAAGGCAGTTGGTGTAACAAATGCTACTGTTATGTATCTTGTTTTAAAACATATAACCATTTCTTTAGGTCCAATCGAAGAAAAACATTCTTTCCTTTGAGTACTACTGCACCAGTAATCCTACTAAGAAGAGATTTGTTGTGTCAGCTGGGTTGTACTGTTTACTGTACCCCAGAAGGCGTGTTTCTAAATGTTCCAACAGAATTAGAGGGGAACGTATTGGCAGTTTTAGCAGAAGCTAAAAAATAGCCTGCTGAAAGCATATAGGCAAATGAAGAGTTACTACAGCAGGTACCTGCCAACTTGTGGGCTAAGCATGCGAATGAAGTAGGTATACTTAAATCAACAAAACCAGTAGAAATAAAATTAAATCCATCAAACTCACTCCCCAGAGTTCCACAACATCCACTAAAGCCAGAAGCAGAGCAGGGAATCAAACCTGTAATTCAGTCTCAAATACATTAAGGAATAATAATACTAGCTAAAAGCCCATGTAATACTCCTATTTTTCCAGTGAAAAAGCCAGAAAAGGATACTTAGATTTGTACAAGACGTAAGGGCTGTAAATAATGCAGTACTGCCTATTTTTTCCTGTTGTTCCAAATCCAGCAACAACACTGAGTTGCATACCACCTACAGCTAGTTACTTTTCTGTGATAGATTTATGTTCAGCATTCTTTTATTTACCTAATCACCCTGACAGTCAGTTTCTGTTTGCTTTTACTTATCACAGACAGCAATATACCTGGACACTGTTGCCACAAGGATATACTGAATCTTCTTCATTATTTTCTCAAATTATAAAAAAAGATTTGGAAAAGGTGACATTTCCAGGTGGGTCTGTGTTAGTACAATATGTAGATGATTTACTAATAGCATCAAACTCCTTTCAGCAATGTTAACAGGATACCTTGCATCTTCTGACTATCCTTGCAGGAAAAGGACACAAAGTGTCAACAAAGAAATTACAGCTGTAGTTATCCCTCAGGTACATTATCTTGGTCATTTAATATCTCAGACTAGGATCTTACAGTAGGTATCCCTCATTCTGAATCACCTTTATTACTTAAAATGAAACTCATCCCTTCTTGACTGCATGTCTAACTAGATATGAACTTATACTTCTTTCTGATCCATCTATTACTCTGATCCACTGTCCTGTTCTAAATCTTGCATCTCTGTTGCATATTGCTGAGGATGGTAAAGAGCATGGTTGTGTGTGTGTAACTATTTGTTTTCTCCTAGGGAGGACTTAAAGGACACTCCTATACCCAATGCTGACATCATATCTCTCGACCTGAAAACATCAAAAATCTGGACAAGGCCCATGAAAAATAGGTACAAATCTGTATGCTGATTAATGTAAAATTTGTATACATAATTACACAACCCCACCCACTCCAATGGAATTGCGGGATACCAACTTTCAAATGCAAACTGAAGAACAGAACCAAAATATAGTACCAGAGTCCCCTGCAGCCATTCCAATGTCCCATTACCTGGCTATTTCACCCCATTTACCATAAACACTAATGTATGCATACTGCTTTACTTCTACAATGATTATTTGGATTTTATTTTTTTACATTTTATATACAGCACAATGCACAAACACTAATAGATATCTGCTAAACAAAGCAATGCTGTCTCACAATGAAAATAGACTTGGCATTAAAACTTCTCTGCCCTTGAAACTCACGTTCATTGAAACAGCATTGAAACCCACACCACATCCAAAGAAAATGCATCTGGCCAGTGGTGGATAATGATTACCTTTGGGCTGTTTTCAAATCAGGGGCCCCTTCCTTGCACACAAAACAAGAAAAATACATGCGTTCTTTGATACACCTTCCTGACTTTATTAAATTATATTCCTTGTATAATACAGCACACTCGTCAGACTTAAGTTAGAGCACATTTTAAATTTATTGTTTAAACATTTTTCCAGTAAGCAATGAAACAAAAATGCATGAACCAATAATGACAAAACTGCCCTATTCAGAACATTTCCATCATAAAAGTCTACTTCCACACACAATTGCATTTTAAATTTATTGTTTGAACATTTTTTTCAGTAGGCAATGATGCACCAGTAATGAAAAAAACACCCTATTCAGAACATTTCCATGATAACAGTCTACTTTTACACACACACACAATATATATAAAATCACAATAGTGTAAGCCATAGACATGTTGCACAGCTTCTTGCACTTATTTTCAATTGGGGGGACAAAATGCCAAAAACAGGGACACATTTTAAACATTGCTTGTATAATTTTGGAAAGTTGCTTGAATAAAATGTTGTGTTACCACCATGCATTTCACTGTGAAGTCCTGAACCCAGAACCCTGTGCACTACAGTCAGAGCAACATACCACTAAGCCAAATCAGCAGTTTCCTGAAAGACAGGAAGACAAACTTAAATGGCTATCATTTACTGAATTCAGTTCTCGCTTCTCACCATAGCTCTCAACCTCTTAGCACAAAAAAACAGAACAAAGCCAATAATAGGAGAATACAGCCCCAAAATAGGGACACATTTCAAATACTGAACTCATAAACTTAAAACATTGCTAGAATAAAAGGTTTTATTTTACCATTTATTTTCTGAAGAATATGAAGTTTGAAATTCAAAATCCTGAAAAACCACAGATTTAATGAGGAACAGAACAAAAATGTGAGGCATAAATTCACAAGTGGTGGCGGCTAGGGACTTTAGGCTCTTTTTACCTGTACCCAAGGTACAGGGTTTGAGCCTGAGTACCTCTAACCACCAGATGTAGTCTGTTGGGGGCATTTACACACACACACTCTCTCTCTCTCAGGTACCTTAGAATCTGCACAAAAGTGTTCGTTCATTCTGCCTTTAACTCCATGGCTTTGCGTTCAGTAATGTCTTCCCTCTCCCAGTACAGAAATCCTGCGTTCTTCGGTAATGTCTCCAAGTAACAGCAGTTTCAAACAGATGTGTGTCTTAATTCCGACAGGCTGATGGAGCTGATGTCATTGCGCACATGACGTCAGCTCTGAAAGTGTGAAATCTAAACAAATAGATTGAAAAAACTGGAAATGAAGGGGTGCCACTTGGGAATCATGGCACCCCATTATTGGGACCCCAGAACTCGGTAAAAACTGAGTAATTTGGAAAGGTTGGGAGGTTTGGCTGACATGCATTTGTTTGTAGATGGTTCCTGTAGAAGAGATCAAACAGGAAAGTTGATCTTGGGAATAGCAGTCTGCACCGAGAAAACAATATTGTTGCAACAAAGATTAGAGGGTGTTCACTCTGCTGAAATAGCTGAACTAGTGGCTTTGCAAAAAGCCTGTTAGTTATCCAAAGACAAGGTGGCTAATATTTTTACAGACAGCCGTTATGCTTTTAGGGTGGTACATGACTTTGGGCAACTTTAGAGAGAGACAGGGTTTTTAACCTCTTCATCCAACTACCGGAGTTTACAAAAACCTCTTCAGGAAATCAAATTAAAAATTCAGGGTACATAAAATCATTGTTAGATGCACTTTTGTTACCTAAAAAGCTGTCTGTAATCAAATGTTCTACACATCAAAATGGGTTAAACGTTGTTACAAAAGGTAACAACTTAGCAGACCAAGCACCTAAACAAGCAGTAGTAAATTGCTGAAAAAATCTTTTATGCTGACAGCAACAAACTACAACAGTAATGATGTGTTTGATGTTGCAAAATTGTCAGCCTTTCAAGCTGAAGCATCACAGGGAGAAGTTCTGAGGTGGCTCAAGGATGGATGTAGAAAATCCTCTGATGGCATATGGTGACATCCAGACGGCCGACTGATAGCACCTGCCTCTTTGCTACCTTCTCTAGTAAGGGCATATCATCTACCAGCCCATATAGGTAAGACAGCTTTATTTAATCAAATTACCCAAAGTTGGTATGCACCTCATGTCTCCTCTTTGATACTTCAGTATGTACAAAATTGTAGTATTTGTTTGGAATATAACATAAGCGAACATGCCAACAGCAAATCTGCATGTTTACCTCCACCCTGGGGACCTTTTGTTAATATACAGCTGGATTTCATCCAGATGCCTAAGACTAATAATTTGCAATTTATTTTGGTGGTAGTGTGTATGTTCTCAGCATAGGTGAAAGCTTAACCATGTCGCAAAGCTGATGCAGTCACAGTTATTAAAAAAATATCTAATTATATACCGAGATTTGGCATGCCCAGCATTGTTAACAGTGATCAGGGAACTCATTTTAATAATAATCTGTTTAAAGAGTTATGCAAAGCTTTTAATACTAAGTTGAGTCTTCACTGTCCCAACCATCCCCAGTCATCTGGATTAGTGAAAAGGGTAAACAGGACCCTTAAAATAAAATTTTGAAGATTTGTGCTGAAACCCACTTAAAGTGGCCCAAAGCCCTTCCCTTAGCATTAATGAATATGAGGGCCTCACTAAATGACACCAGGAAATTGAGTCCATATGAGATATTAATGGTGAGATCCATGGCCCTTCCAGCTACCCCTCCAGTGGAAAATGCTGATTTAACTTTGTCAGATGATGCTCTGATTTGTTATTGTAGGAGACTCCTCAAAACTTTGCAGCAATATCATCAAACAGTAAAAGCAGCATTACCAAAGTCTCCTGACCAACTCTGTCATCAACTACAACCGGCTGATTGGGTCTACATAAAAATATTTTCCAGAGGAAAAACTGCCTCAGCCTAAGGTGGAAGGGATCTTTTCAGGTCCTGCTAATGACTGCAGTTCACTGTGCAGGACTACCAACGTGGATCCGTTTGTCTCATTACAAGAATACCTGTCATGTGGGGACCCCAGACAAATCATCGCAGCCAACAAAGGGAGATCGAGGTGTGACAGATAAATCATCTGCCCACTGAGCAGGTCAAATTCAGTAGCAGTCCATGATGAATACAGTGACAGCAGGTAATTTTGCTTTGTTTCTGCTGCTGTTCCCTTCTATAAACTGGTCGAGAGAAAACAGTTTCTTGCTGGTCCTTCGGAAATATGCCAAAAATCAAAACAAAGCAAACTGCTGGATATGTTCGCATATACCTCATCATTCTTATGCAGGGATTCTCATGATTCCCATCCCTGCATCACAGGTGTCATTTGAAAAGGACCTTAATGACATCAGCTTAACCTGGTGTAATGTAACTGATTTTTCAAAAGTTGTGTCTCTTCATCTTGCAACCACACAACATGGAGACACATGTTATGCCAGACATGGGACTGCACCAGTAGGGAAAAGCAAATGTAATAACATCAGGCATGAAGTTTGTTAAACTCTTTGCACTTAAAAATCTATGACTGGGGGCATGACATGGGCATGATAAGTGACTGTTACTACATCTGTGGTGATCGTGTCTACCCCTGGTTGCCAACAAACTGGTCTGGATGTTGCTTTTTAGGCTATATCACTCCTACTATTCAAAATTTCGAACACTCACCAACAGGTAGACTGAAAAATAAGTGAGCAATTCACTGGACTGAGCAAGAATATTCAACTTTTAATCCTGGGTATGGAGTGCAAAGGACAATACTTAAAATCACCATGCTTGCTCAAATTCTGCAGGAGGTGGCCAATGAAACTTCATATCACATCAGGGTGGCAAATCAAAAAAAATGACTGAAATGCAAATTTTGGTGTTACAGAATCGAATGGCACTTCATATAATGCTTGCTGCAAAAGGGGGGTCATGTGCTCTTATAGGGAGCTGTTGCTGTTAATATATTAGTGACTATCATGATGAACAGGAAAAACTGGCAAACTTCATGGACCAAAGGGCCAAAGAGTTGGACATCACATCAAAAAATTGGACACATTTTGGATGGTTAGGCAGTATTTTTGGTAAGCTGGGAACTATCATAATCCAGGGTATTGTCATTGTACTTTTTATTATATTTGTAATCATTTTAGCATTTTATATTCTAAAGGCTGTGATTCCAAGATGTTTAACCTCACTTGCACATGAAATGCCACTGCATGCACAAATCAGTGACAGTTCTATTTTAACAGAAAATGATGACTACTATGATGCTGAGGCATATTTTATCAAGTTAAGAAAAATAAAAATATAATTATATGGTATGACACTAATAGTGTCAGAGGGAGAAAAACCATTATGGGACAAGACCAGCTTATTAAAATGTATCTTCATTTCAGTTTATTAATGACGCTACAATATGATTGTTAAAAAGCAAATATAATTTGTATGTAGGGCTGGGAAATATACAGCTTCATATGCTGCAGTATTGCTGTCTTTTAAACTGCATTCTTTTAGTATGTAATAAGAGAAAATAGTATGTGTTGCATGAAGTGAGGCATGTAGTTATTACAAAAAGGAATTTGTTAGCCTGACTCCTCCAGGCTAGGAGGGCGTTGTTGATAGGGCAGGTTTGAAACATCCAAGGTCAGAAACAAGACCCCTTGGAAGCAGGTGAATCATGTATAGGAAGGTGTTCACTTGAAGTCTGAGGTGAAAATCATGAGGGATGAGGACATTTGCAAAGTTTTCTATAGGACACAGTCATTGTAATGTAATGAAAGTGCATGACCAGATTTGATAAGAAAAATGTATAAAAAATGTGGTTTGTCTCTGTTCAGAGAGACTATTTTGACATCTGCTATGAAGACTGTCTCCGAGCACTGTAAGAATAAAATTTCTATTTGCACATCCTGAAGTGTTGTTCCTGACTAAAGGCATATAAGGTAAATTCTTAATGATATTTATTTACTTTAACACCACTTTTTCTGCCTCAATAGAGGACAAAGCTACTGCCTCAGTGTATCTTGTAGCATAATCTACTACCACTAGGATATACTTTTTCCCTGTGGAACTTGAGGTACTCAGAGGCCCCACAATATCCATAGCTACCCTCTGAAATGGCCCCTCAATCACAGGCAAGGGCATCAAAGGAGCTCTCACCTTGTCTCCTACCTTGCCTACCTTTTGGCACTGCTCATAGGTCCTGCAGTACCCTGTTACATCTTCGGAAAATCCAGGCCAATAGAAGTTCTGCATAATACATCTCTTTGTATATTTTATGCCCATATGACCTGCAAAGGGAATATCATGGGCTGTGGCTAGAAGCACCAGATGGTAGGCTCCAGGCACTACCAACTGCTGTACCTTCTCACCTTCTAGCCCTCCCTCAGGGGTCCACTCTCTGTACAATAACCCTTTGTCCCAGTATACAGATTCCCCCTTCCCTTGAGAATTAGGTGCCTCACTAGCTACCTGCCTCAGGCCTTGCAATGTAGGGTCTGAGAGCTGAGCCTGTCTCAACTCTCTCTTTGTAACCCTTCCCAGATCCCCTTCCACAGAAAGTCTGGCATCCTCTGACAGTGGTGCCTCACTGTCAGCCTGGGTACTACTACTCACCTCTACTTTTGCAGTCACTCTGTCCAAGGGAACATCAGTACCCACAAGCAGCTGTGGCTCTCCCTCAGTCTCACTGCTATAGCATAGCTTCCTCTCTGAAGTAACCACCTCACCAGTCTTGGCTGCAAGTATGCGGTCTGTCTGAGTCTCCCCCAGGCTACCAGACCCACATGCTTGTCTCGAAGCCTGACTGCATGTAACTGCATAAACACATGGTACTGCCTCATCCAAATCCTTCCCTATTAGAACATCTGCAGGATGGTAGTTTGGTACCCTTGTTGTCTCAAGACAACATACTATTGACATTTTGTCTTTCCCACTTACTGGCTCTCTCACCTTTTGTTCCCCACCTTGCCTCAGTGGACATATGTATGCCACATGACCCCACTGGTTGCATTCAAAACATTTAACCCTTGGTCATGGATGTGTACCTGGACTAGTGGCTTCCCCTGCTACTGGCAGATTCTGTTGGGGCAGTCTGTGCTGCCCACCATGGGTTCCTTTAGACCCATGGGCAGTAATGGGGACCACTTTCCTGTACAGGGATGCCCTGCTTGCTAGGTATAGGTCTCCCTTTTTCCCCAACTCATCTGAAGTAGCACATTGTCTAGTAGCTAACCAGATCCTCATGTCCTCAGACAAAGTGCTAAGGGCTTGTTCCCTCACCAAAAAGTTTAACAGCCCTTCAAAAGTGGTGACCTGACATCCACTCACCCACCTATGAAAATAAGTGCTCAGTTCAGCAACATATCCACACATACTTTCATCTGCCTTGCGTCTATGCTCACAAAACTTTTTCCTATAAGTTTCAGGTGTTAGATTAAAACATTATAACAAGCAGATGTTCTTCGTGTTTCACTGTTGCAGTCATTACATTTGGGTAATCCTGCTGGCAGGTGGCCCTCAGTTGGCCTGAATTTCAAAGTCTTGGGTCCTGCGTCAGCCGCTGTCGACCCTTCCTTGATGTCAGGTCATCAGGGGTATAAAAGAAGCAGCCGACACCATTTTCTTCAGTCTTTCTTGCCGCGCGGTGCCTGAAGCAGAAAGCAGTTCACAAGTGCTGGTCGGCCGACTCCTGAAATTTTCGTGTTTGAGTTTCAGAACTGAAGTCTTCAATAAAGCTAAGTACCCCGTTGGGGAAACTTTTTTCTTGCTCCAGACCGATGTCAGAAAAAGTAAATAATTGTATTACTTGTGGAAAGCAAATACCTCATAAGGATTTTCATTCTTACTGTATTCCTTGCATAGGCCCTGATCGCAACGTTTCTGGTTGTCGGTTTTTTGCTAGATTTAACCAACGCACTATTAAGCGTCGGTATAATTTTGCTTTAAAGTATTTTGGCAGATGGTTTAATTATCCTAAAATGTCGTCGGATAGCCATCCGACTACCGGAGTTTACAAAAACGCAAAGAAAAGGATAGAGAAAAACAACCGAGGCCCCAAAACCGATGACGAAGCTTCTCCTATGCCAGTCACCGGTTCGCCGGTTCTCAGTGAGGCACTTTCGCAGCCCCTGGCATCTGCTACTTTAGAGTTGCAGGCCGCTACCAACTCCCACGTGGAGTCGGCCATGCCGCTGGATACTCAAAGTATTGGAGCCTCGGACACTAATCCCTCAGATGGATCCAGAGCCGCTGAGCAGGTACTGGCTTCTGAGGGTGTATTCAGACCACAACATCTTTACATTAAAAAGACTTCAGCTTCAAAGACAAAGACTACAGCAGCTTCTAAAGCAAAGAAACAAACTCATGAGCCATGTGTACAGGCCTCTATGCCCAAAAAACAGATGCTCAAGATGGCCGAAGATCTGATTACCTTGATCAGGGGTTCCCATCCCCCTCCTGATAAGAGGCCTAGGCAAGACACTGAGTATGAATCTTCAGATCAGGTTTATATTTCTTCTGATTACTCTTCTGATCAGGGATATTATTTACCTCCCTATGAGGATTCTGATGCTGAAGAATCTATACCTTCAGCATCCCCTCCTGAGGATTATTCCTTTGGGGAAACCTTGCATACCATGAGGGAGCATTTCCACTGGGAAAGCCAAGATTTTTCAGAATCTAAAAAGAGGCTCAGGAATTTCCTTTTACTACCTCAGCACAGACCTCCAGCCATCCCCCTGTGTTAGACATTGTAGATGATGTGTTTTCGGAGTCTAGTTTGACCGCTGATTCCTTACCTCCAGCTCCTGAGCCAGACAGATATTACAGGGTTCCTGACTCACACAAATTTCTTTTTAAAAAGCCTGCTGCTGACCCAGAAACTATTTCACAGGGTCCCAAGGGAGTTAAGGCCTCAACAGCAAAAAACCCAACCCCCTCAGACAGAGATTCAAGGGCACTGGATAGATGGGTTAAAAAGGTTTACACATCAGCAGTTTTGGCTATAAGGGCCTTAAACTGTCAGTTTCTTATGCTCAAGTATCAGCAACATCTCATGGGATTGCTTAAACAGAAAATTATGTTAAATTCTGAATGTGCTGAAAATAAGGAAATGCAGGATTTATTTCATGCAGCTGAACAAGTTGGAAAGCATACTTTGCAATGTGGTTTTGATTCTTTGGAGGCCTCCTGCAGGGCCGCAGTTACGAGTTCTGTAATTAGGAGGCATGCTTGGTTAAAGGAACAAAATCTGCCTGATCATGTTAAAGTTAAGTTACTAGATGCACCTTTACAGCATGACACTTTGTTTGGCGCTAAGGCAGAAGAGGTGTTAAAGAAAATGTAAGACAAAGCTAAATCTATGCAAACTGTTAAAGATATTTTACAAGTACAGCCACCTAGGTTTAGTAGACACTGTCCTACAAAAAATTGTTCCTTTCCTGTGTCAGACAGACCTCAAAGGGGCAGATCCAGATGCCCAAGGGGGAGCTCCCAGGTGCAAGGTTCTTATAGGTCAAAAACAATGGGGTGCGTCTACCTCCAAAGCTGGGGAAGATAAAGCACAAACATACAGAACGCAGTCCCAATGACTTTCCCCTGCCAGCACCAAGCACTTATCTTCTGGCAGCACCCTTAGGGAGAAAATTAGCACTTTTTGCTCAAAATTGGCACATTATAACCCAGGACAAAGGGGTTTAAATATAGTGTCACAAGGCTACAAATTCCATTTCCATACTCTGCCAAAGGCAAACGGCTGGCCAGATCTGCCAAAAAATCAATAGGCAGAGGCACAAAAAACAAGTTTCATCCCTCATGGACATGGGGGCCATTCAGCAAGTACCAGAACAAGAGCAGGGACAAAGATTTTACTCAAGACTGTTCTTGGCACCCAGGAAGGACAAGGCCTGGAGGCCGATACTGGACCTGTCTATTCTGAACACATTCCTGGATATTCCAAAATTCAAAATGTTGACTTTGCAGCAGCTTCTGCCCATGCTGGGCAAGAATGCTTGACTTGTGACTTTAGACCTAAAAGAGGCATACCTGCATGTTCCAATCAGACAATCGTGCAGAAGATACCTCAGATTCAAGGCTGGTTCAATGCATTACCAATTCTCTGCACTGCCCTTTGGCTTATTTACTGTGCCCAGGGTATTTACAAAGTGCCTGGCACCAGTAATTGCATTCTGCAGACAAAGAGGAATACAAATATATCCTTACTTGGATGACTGTCTAATTCAAGCAGAGAACAAAGACATTCTTCTTCAACATCTGGCATTTGTGAAAAGACTTCTAACATGCATAGGGTACACAGTCAACGAAAAGAAATCAAAACTAGTACCCTCTCAAGAGATAACATTCCTGGGTGCAAGCTTGAATACAACTGCCCAGATAGTTTATATCATGCCAGACAAACAAAGGCAACTGACTACCTATTTTACAATGTTGGCAACAAAGGCCCAGTTATCTGCAAGAAAAATTCTGCAGGCTTTGGGCTTCATGGCATCCTGCATCCTACTAATTCCATATGCAAGACTGCATATGAAGAAACTTCAATGGTACCTAAAACGTGTTTGGACTCAACATTGCCACAGCCTGGAAACAATGATTACTCTCATTCCCTACCTGAACAGGAGTTTCGATGGTGGGCAAAGGCTTGTCACCAGAACAAGGGACAGCCATTCACATTACCCTCAGCCAGGCAGACACTAAGAACGGATGCATCAGATTATGCCTGGAGGGCCCACATAGCAGGAAGATGCATTCAGGCCACATGGACCTCAAACCAAATGCATCTACATATCAAAAAGAGATGCTAGCTGTTCAAAATGCCCTGACAGCCTTCAAGGACCTACTTCATCCGGGACAACTACTGATAAAGACAGACAACACCACAGTCATGTGGTATATAAACAAACAAGGGGGCACACATTCTTACCCCCTTTGCAGACTAGCCATGACATTGTGGGGCACAGCTTTGACTTACCAAGTACATTTACAGGCACAATTCCTGCCAGGAAAGGAAAATACTCTGTCAGACGAACTAAGCAGAAACCTCATGGATCCCCACGAGTGGCAGCTGGATCCACAAGTCTTCAGCATGATAACAAGGAAATGGGGATGCCTGAACATAGATCTATTTACCTCCCTTCACAACTACCAACTAAAAAGATTCTGCACAAGGACTTATCACAGACAAGCATGGAAAGTGGACATTCTATCTTTCAGCTGGAAAAACCTATCAGTATATGTCTTTCCTCCACTGCCTCTTCTCCCCAAGGTACTCCGAAAGGTCAGACAGGAGAAACCAAAGATGATACTGATTGTCCCAGACTGGCCCCGCCAGTACTGGTATCCAATCCTAAGGAATTTGTCTCTATGCCTAGCTTGGACCTTACCTCAGTTACCTCGTCTACTGTCCCAGCAAAACAATCAGATCCTGCACAGCCAACTCAGGACATTAAACCTGGCAGCATGGTGGATAATGTAGTCATACAAAAAACACCTCTCAGCAAAGCTGTGATGGATGTCATTCTGGAAGCCAGAAGGCCTAGTACTAGAAAGTCTTATGCTGGAAAATGGAAGAGATTCTGTGCTTGGAACCAGGCACAAGGAACTGATACAACTGTACCAAATATCCCTCAGATTTTGCAATACTTAACTGAGATGCTGGACAAAGGCCTATCCTTTTCATCAATTAAAATTCATGCCTCTGCCATCTCGGCTCATTACAATACTGAGCCACCAATTTCACTCATCCTTTATTAAAGCAGTACCTCAGAGGAGCCAAAAATTTAAGGCCTCCAAGGAGATCACCAATACCTGCATGGGACCTCAACTATGTCTTGGAGCCAGCTGCTACTGTTGATATAAAGCTTTTATCTTGGAAAACAGCTCTGCTCCTAGCAATTACTTCTGCAAGACAAGTTTCAGAGCTACAGGCTGTCATGGCTGTGGAACCTTTTATAATTTTTTACCCAGATAGGGTCTCTCTGAGAACAAATCCAACATTTATGCCTAAAGTGGTGTCCAGTGTGGCTATTAACCAAACTATTCATCTGCCAACTTTTTATCCAAATTTACAGAACAATGGGGAGAGAATTATGTACTCTTTGGACGTACACAGACAGATTAGATTCTACTTGGACAGAACCAAAGCTTTCAGGATGACAGAGCAATTACTAGTGGCATATGCTGCAGGATCACAAGGAAAGAATATCTCAAAGCAGACTATTTCTAAGTGGATAGGCCACTGCATTCATTTATGCTATTTACACCGTGGTAAGCCATTGCCTAAGGGCATTAGGCCACATTCCACCAGAGCTGCAGCCACTTCAGCAGCCTTTCTCAGGGGAGTACCACCCAGAGATATTTTAGAGGAGGCTACTTGGAGTTCAGTGCACACCTTTACAAAGCATTATCATCTGCCACTCTACTCTAAATCCAGGGCAGGCTTTGCCACTGCAGTTCTGCAGGGCCTCATAGCCGCTGCTAATGCTGTTTAGCTCCAGCCTCCCAACCATAGATTTGGGACTCAACCCAAATGTAATAACTGCAACAGTGAAACACAAAGAACATAGTACATTTGTGTAGACTTACCATAAATGTACATGTTCGAGTGTATTCACTGTTGCAGTCCAGGTTACCCACCCGCCATCCCCCTTTTTTTCTATGGATCTTATCTTTCCTTCTCTGATTTATACAACCTATGTGGTGTATTTGCTTATAGATGAAGGTAAAATTTATATTGGTGCATTTATTGATTTATATATATAAAGTTTGGCTATCCTTTTAGGGGGCACCTGACATCTGGGGCAAGGAAAACTGAAGAAAATGGCATCGGCTGCTTCTTTTATACTCCTGACGACCTGATGCAGGACCCAAGATTTTGGAATTCAGGCCGGCTGAGGGCAACCTGCCAGCAGGATTACCCAAATGTAATGACTGCAACAGTGAATACACTCGAACATCTACATTTATGGTAAGTGTACACAACTGTACTTTCTTAACAGTAGTATAATCAAAACATTCTTGATTAGAAATTTTAGACAACACAGTTACAGCTTTACCATGGAGTAAGGGGGTCAAGGACCGTACCCAGAGCCTTTGGTCAACATCATAATGTTTACATACCCTCTCAAACATATGACTGAAACTATCAAAATTATCCCCCCTCTTTAAACTGGGGAAGAAATTTACTGTCCTTTTGTGCTTCTGGGGTCCGGTTACTCCCTTCCCCATTACCTCCATGACTCTGTTGAAGAGTCAGCATCTCCTTTTCATGCTGCCTCTGCCGCTCCTTTTCCTCAGCTTCCAGACATAGCAGTTTTTCATTCTCCTCAGCCCGCATACATTGCAGTTTCTCATTGTCCTCACTCTCTAGACACCTCAGTCTCTCAGCTTCTATGTCCACATGCTTGGCCTACAACTCAAGTTTTTTTTAGCTCCAGATGGATTTTAAGTCCTCTGTAGAAAGGTTGAGCTGTCCATTTTCTGAGTGTGGTACATCTTCACTGCCAGTTAGACTGTCCTCCTGGTTGCTGTTTTCTGATGCAGCTGTGACCAAAGCTGCAATCATGCCTGCCTTAGTCAGGTTTCCATGTACCAGTCCTTTAGCCTGGCACATTTCAGCCAGCTGGCCCCTTGTCAGCTTTCCATACTCTGCTGCCATGCTTGCCTGCTCTCCCTGACTAACTAAGCTAGCAAAAAAATAAAACAATTGTGATCTGAACTCTGAGTATTCACTGCGTGGCTGATTTAGAGTACAAAAACACCTTCAGTGATCACTGTACACAAGCTACAGGAATTCACTATCCATACCATTACAAGCTAATTAGTATTTGCCAACCAATTAATATGTGGTGTGGAAATTCCACCACTGCCACCAATTAATATGTGATGACTGTGCACTGGCCCAGCAATCAAGGAACCTCAATCCTCATCACTAGCACCAGTGAGGGGCATCCACATAGGGGAGGATAACAAATACACACACAGTAAAGTACAATTTCCCTTAAGAGCACACAGAAATCACTGTGAGTCTGGGGCTGGTTTCTCCCTTTCTCTCCAGATCCCCAATAAGACTCCCCACTTGCACAGCTATAGGGTCCAGATCTCTGCCTAGTGGGCAAGCTAAAACCTCCAGCTCACTCTCTGTCCAACCAGTGCTTCATGTCCCTGCCCAAGTAGCTGACACACACACACACACACACACACACACACACACACACACACACACACACACACACACACACACACACACACACACACACACTTTGAGATAAGAATTATATACAACCACACAGACACTCATGGGAAAGGCTGGCACAGGTTCTCCAGCTGTACCCCTTTTACCCAGACTATAACGTAGAAATCACTGCCACCTCCCACTAATATTTATCAGCTACTAAAAAGGCCCTTATCAAAGGGTGTCCAATTCTACTGTGCAATATTATTATCCAGATGGTAAGTGTGACTGAACAGCAAAACTTACTGGATTGACTTGGACAGTATCGCTATATACATGCAATGTACTCTAGAGCTTAAATTATCCCTACACAAAACAGCCACAGTTGAAAGGTTTAAAATGTTTAATGATAAATAATAAAAACACAAGACAATACTTCTTATTACCCAGTGCTAGTCAAGAGTTCAGAGATCACAGAGAAATACTTAAAATAATACAGTAGAAAAGTTCTGACATCACTACAGAAAAAAGACTAATCTAATCTTCCTATTTCCTAGCTATTTCTAAGAGAAAACACAGTTTTAAAATAAACTTACATATAGTGCATAGACAGTGCTGATGAGTTGGATGTTTTCAAGACAAATGCTAAAATTCTCTGATTCTTTCTGTCCTGGAATTGATAACACAGTACCACTGATTCATTTCAGATTACATCATTTATTTCTGGTTCCAGGTTAACAGAACCTCAGCAGTTACTAGCCCTTTTTATCTTGCAGCTGGTCAGGAAGCCAGAGCAATAAAAGAAATTATACATGTAGGTTCCAGCCATTAACTCCATCCTCAAAACAATAGGCAGAATGCCTCCCTCTAGACATCTCGGCTCCGAGTTTTAGATCAAAGAATTTCACAATGCTTGACTTATCAGCTTTCTTACAGCAGAGTGGACTGTTGTTACAATTTTTCCAGTTCAACATCCACTACAGTCTTTTCACATTTAAGAGAACAAGCCTGTAGCTTACAATAATATTTACAAATGACAGAATTATCTTCAAAATTCTGTCTAGCTAGGCTGGCAGCCTTCACATATCTTCATATCATATATCATATTCATGTTGATCCTATCATAACATCAGTCACAAATGCTCTACGGGAATTCCTAACAGCACTACAGCACTGATGGATAAAACTGAAAAGGAATTGCATAGAATAGAGAGCAGAGTTGTGATTAAGAAATGCAGAAAACCTGTTGGCTGAGTGAATAGCATTGTTACTGATAAGAGTAATACATTCATAGACCCACAAGATGTGTGTAACTCTATAAAGGGGCACATTATCCATATTATACTGCAGAGGCATAATTAATAGTATGCCGGATGTAAAATATTTTCTCTGCCAGATGCTAATCAAGAGTTTTGTCATATCAAGCTAGTTGAGGGATGTTTCAAGCTGTATGCATTTTATACACCTTAATGTCAGCAAATGAAGTATTTCAGACAGATGTTGCACACATGAGTGAAGGAAATGATGTTATTATTAATATTATCAGTAATATTCTGGTATGGGAAGAAAACAAAGAAGACCATGTCAGAAGGCCAACTCAGTTGTGGAATAAAGAGAATCACTTTAGAGAGCAAGTAAAATCAGTGTGTTACAGATTTAAGATATATTGATCATGTTCAGCTTTAAAAGATTTGAAGCCAGGTGATGAAAGGGACAAAGCTATAGTATAGTTATTATAACTACAGGATAAATAATCAGATTTCTGGGCATTTACAATATTGGTTGGTGTTTCTTCCCAGTCCGTCTGAAATGTGTGTGTACTAATGAACTTACCAGAAGAAGGGGTGGCATGATACTGTAGTGTGGGACTAGAAAACATAAAGTTTTGGAATGCTTAGAAATATATTTTTAATGTTTTCTTGTGTGGATAAGCCAGATACATTACAACAAGAGTCATTTGGAAAGTCTTTTTTCTGTAGTGATGTCAGAACTTTTCTACTGTATTATTTTAAGTATTTCTCTGTGATCTCTGAACTCTTGACTAGCACTATGTAGTAAGAAGTACTGTCTTGTGTTTTTATTATTTATCATTAAACATTTTAAACCTTTCAACTGTGGCTGTTTTGTGTAGGGATAATTTAAGCTCTAGAGTACATTGCATGTATATAGCGATACTGTCCAAGTCAATCCAGTAAGTTTTGCTGTTCAGTCACACTTACCATCTGGATAATAATATTGCACAGTAGAATTGGACACCCTTTGATAAGGGTCTTTTTAGTAGCTGATAAATATTAGTGGGAGGTGGCAGTGATTTCTACGTTATAGTCTGGGTAAAAGGGGTACAGCTGGAGAACCTGTGCCAGCCTTTCCCAGGAGTGTCTGTGTGGTTGTATATATATATATATATATATATATATATAAGAAGGAAATCTGCATATGATTTAAGAGTGTTTGATGACTGTCAAAAACATATGCTCAGACTGAATGTGGATGCCTCGTAATTGTTTATAGCTGTAATACATTTTAGTAGTGTATCTGTGGTAATTTTTTCCAAAGAGAGAGTGACCATTAGCCATTACAGAATGCTTAAAAAAGTCATTACACAGGGCACCATCGAAGTTGCAAAGACAAAAACGCATAATTTGCAGATACTGTATATGACTGGCAAGTAAATGGAATCTGTGTGCTTGCCAACCATCAACCTCCCTCCCATGTCATCCCAGCCCATTTGTTTCTCTGCCCAAAGTATTACCCTGTTATAGAGAGAGTTACCCAAGAGGTTGTCATCATATAGGCAGCACTGGCATTCCAACAATGAATGCATTTGTTTTTGGACTTAACTCAACCCCTGATGGCTGATGTATACAGCTATGTCACAGCAGGTACTTCCTGTGTTGTGCCACTATATGTGTGTGAGCTCTGATACATATGCCCATGAAGGTTACTACCTCTGTACTCGGAATCACCAAGCACATGTCCCCCTATCCTGTATACACCAGTAATGTGCAAGGCTCCACTTGCACAGGCACTGCTTAGCCTGACCAGGACCACTGTCTCCCTCCACTATGCTGGCAAGCTGGCAAACACCACTCACTTCTACTTTCCTCTGCCCAGTACTTCCAGCACCAGATCTGGTATTTGAACTTTGGTTATCTGCATCACAGTCAAAGAGTAATCCCTCAGAGCCAAAGAGCCAAGGAAAACAACCTCAGAATTAGTATATAAAGAGACAGGAGGATGTCAGGGTTCAGTGGGATTCAGTATATATAGAGACAGGAGGATGTGGGGGTTCAGGAGGCTTCCTGTCCTGCAACACGCTTTTGTGATTCTTGTTAAAGGTGATCATTTAGGTAATCAGCTAGTTAGTTTTGCTTATGTGAATCATGAGTAAGTAGTGTTTGATAAAATGACGTGTGTATGGCACTGATACTGTGCTGGTAAAACTCCTTGATAATGTCCCAAAGAACATGTAAAAAAATAAAGTCCAGTGAAACAAAACACCTTTAGCAACTATTCCAAGGCCAAGCTCTCTCTACTAAGTAACATCCTGGCTAAATTCCAAGCACCCCCAAACCCAGTAAACACCATAGCATATGCTGAGTTATTTACAAAATCTCTGTACAGATATATTGATAGCTGTATAGAGTGAGCTGTGCCTACTTGTATTAAGAATAAGACAAAGTCAAAAGGCAAGCCAGCCTGGTGGAATCACAATATCAATCAGTTATGCAGTAAAAGAAAAAAATCTTGACCAAGCAAGGGAGGAACAGAGCCATACCTACTACCCCCACCAATCTAAACAGGCAGCTAAGAGGGTTAATTAATACTTCAAAGGCTACATTTGAAGAAAAATAGCTTCTCATGCAAAGGACAGCCACAAAACCTTCTACAGCTACAGTATGTCCATAATCTCAGGGGAAATACACAACAATGCACAGAACTTATTGTAAATGGCATCACCCACACTGAACCAGAGGCCATTGCCAACCTTTTAGCTGACAGGTTCAGCTCAAATCTCTCTCCCATTCCACCCAGATAGTCCAAAGGAAATACTGCATACCACAATCATCCCAACCATTACTAGGGAACAGGTACTCAATGTACTTTCCAAGACCAAAAACACTGCATCGATGGACCTGAAAACATTCTGGGATGTTTAATAAATAGCACAAAATGCAACCTTTCTGGTCCACTTGAATCACTTTTCAACTGGAGCCATCAGTCAGGTTTTGTGCCCAAGGAATGGAAGATGGCTACAGTCATTCCATTGAACAAAGGAGGTACAATCACTGATCTGGTTAACTACAGGCCTATAAGTCTTACCAACCTCATATGTAAGGCCATGGATAGACTCATCATGGACAGGATAAATGAGGACATAGGTAATCTGCAAATGCTGACCTATCACAGTTCAGCTTTGTTAAAGGAATGTCGTGCCAATTAAATCTGGTGGACTTTTTTGAGAGGGTCACTAAAGCACTGGATGAAGGTAAGAGTGTGCACACAACTTACCTTGACCTGACCAAAGGTTTTAATAGATACAATACCCCATTCAGGAATTATAAGCAAGCTCATTAATTTGGGTATAAATCCTTTTATCACTCACTGGATAGCAAACTGGCTCACTGATAGGACCCAGGAGGTCAAAATAGGTGAGGCCACCTCCACTAAGAGGCCAGTCCCCTAGTAGAGTCTCCCAGGGCTCAGTACTGGGCCCACTCCTTTTTGGCATTTATTTCTCTGAAATGGAAGCAAATGCTGAAAGTTTATGGCTGACTAAGTTTGCAGATGATTGCAAGCTGGAGGTTATCATCTACTCCCCCTGCAGACACTAGCATTCTTTAAGAAGGTCTGTTTCTGATTAACAAACGGTGCAAAATCCATGGTCTTAAACTCATTGCTAAAAATGCATAATTGTACCCTTTGGGAAGTCAACCATCCCAGCTAATCACCATGTCCATAACACGCCCATAAGAGTTGACCCAGTTGTCAGGGATTTGGGTACGCACGTAGACAGTAACCTTACCTTCAACCGCCATGTGACCACAGGGGTGAGGAAATCCTTTTATGTTGTGCAACTTATAAATAAAGGCATGGCTTCTAGGTCTAAAAAGGTCATTATCCCACTGTACTCTGCCCTTATCAGACCAATCATAGAGTACAGTGCTCCCTTTGGTATGTACCTGACTAGGCATATGCAGCAACTTGAGCGACCTCAGAGGTTCCTTACAAAAAGAATACAAGGCATAATAAACCTGCCTTATGCAGAGCACCTTAAAGACCTTTCTGTCTACTCAATCATCTATAGATTGCTGAGGGGTGATCTGTGCCTGGCTTACAAGGCGATGACAGACTCCACACTTATGAATCTCCTACATATCCGTAAGTGAAAGAGTACCAGAAATACAATGTATAGGGACCTGGATTTTTTTGTGACTTAAACAGAACATGCCGGAGAGACAGATATGTGTCCCAGAGACTGGCCCTCCTATGGAACAGGCTTCCCATCCATGTTAAACTGAGTTTGTCTATTACCCAGTTTAAAGGCAACCTAGACCAGTGGGTGGGGAAAAGGAAATTTACAATGGGCCTGACACCCATGTCCCTCATGGACAGAGATAGCTCTCAATGTCTTATCCGGATATAGGACATCATTATTCTTTTGCAAAAACTTGGCTAGGTATAGAAAGGCCCCCTGGGTCATTAGCCTAGTAACAATCTATAAATCTATGTATGAATCTTTGGCTGAAAGCAACTCCCACTTGGGAGGCTGTATCTCCAGCATACTTCTCAATATGTTAATACAAAAAATCTGGATAAAGCCAAAAATAATAGGGAATAAAGCCTCAAAAATAGGGACACATTTTAAATATTGCTCTTATGAAGTTAGAAAGTTGCTAGAATAAAAGGTTTTGTGTTAGCATGTATTTTCTTTTCTGAAGGATATGACGTTTGAAACTCAAATGCCCGAGAAAGTACTATTTTTTCAGTCACATGAAAACCAAGGTAGTTTTCATTGGTATTGAGATTGTTTATGAATGTACAACAAAGAGACACCAAATTCAAGCTCAAAGCCCAGCTGTGTTTTAACCTATTTATGAATATGCTACATTTCTTATCAGTATCTTCACAGTATCAACCTCTCAATTCAGTTTAAATACTTGGAATTAATATTCTATTGTAAGCTTACTTATTGCTCATTTATTCATTCATCCAGCTATCAGACTAACACAAGTGGGACATCTGTATCAGTGTAGTGATACCTTACTTCTGAGGCATGTTTTCATTTAACACAAGGGGGACTGCTACCAACCCTGCTATCTGATGTACTACAGTGATGGTGCACAAATCCATTTACCATAGTGTTGCATGCTTCTAAACAGGGGACCAGTGCTTGTTATGTGCTACACCTTTACTTACCAAGTCCAGGTGAACTAAACTTTAGCAGAGACTAGACTATAGCCCGCTGTGTGTGGTGTACTGTTTTCTGCTTGTAGGGTCCTTTTGGAATCTTAATAGTTGTTTACAGGCCATCTGAGATCCTCAAATCACCTTCTGCTCAGTGTTACTATACTAAGAATATTGTAGATTAATTTTTCAGAAAAGCTTCTTCTGTCTATAGAATAAACGTTTGTCCTGTCTCCTGTCTCAGACAACCATTTCCAAGTTACAAAGAGAGCCTTAGAAAATCCATATAGATGCTGGATAGTAGATGCCATAGCAGGACTTACAGTGGCAAGAACTGCTTCTCCCCACTGTAATCTTCCACTCACTCTGGTTTATTTGATAGTAGAAGGCAATGTTTTCTTTGTTATCCCTACCACAATCCTAGTGATGGCATACTAATAATGATAAAAATAATTCAGTGCTTATTTATTGTATCAAACCTAAGACAGTTTCTCAGTTTTATTTGTTGATATATTTATTGGTTCCTTTATAATTGTCTGCCTTGAAAGTCCTGGTTCCCGTCGTATGTGTATATATTTGTTTTGGTTTCTGGAATACATTTCTTTCCATCCTTGCTCGATTACTCTGATGCCTCATTTCCCTTTATCAGATCTGCCTGCCTTCTGGCTTTTTAGTCAACTCTGCTGCATTGTACTGTTTACTTTCCCAGCTAGCTATTAGTATAGTTGTTTTGCTGTTATCATTCATAAATTCCTGTCAGCATACCTGCAGGCTTATTGTAGTGTGATTCACCTAAACCTACTACACTGAATGCCACAGCCTTGACATCTACTTGCTGACACACAAATGTGCACAGATGCATGCTAATCATCTGCATGCACATGCCAAAATGTTATGTGCTGTATTTCTAATGGGACACTATCAAGTGTTTCCCAGTTTACTTGTTTATACCTTGTCAAGGTAGTGCAATCAGATGTCTGAAGGCATCAATTACAGAGTGGTTTTTAGATTGCAGGGCTTTCCAATCCACCTTCTGTGACTGTAGCTTGAAGATCAAAACAATAGATCACAACGGAATGAAAATGAAAACAAACCAGTCAAATGAGTAGTTTTCAAAACTGGTTGAAAACTATTTTGCAGACTAAAGGCTACATCAATTATCACAAAGCAATATGAATAAAATCAGGGTGATTATGCCTGCTATGTCATCAGTTTAATTATACCACACTGCTATGTAGTTACTATAGCGTAATCAGTTGCATAAACATTAAAAGAATGCAAGGAGTATTGGTGGCTGTTTCTGGAAAGGCACCATTTTTGTTTTGTGTATGTTTGGTAACAGCAAAATTGTTTGGATAAACAGCAAAACTGTGACTGTGAATTAGTATTGCAGACAAATGTCCATACTAGTCATGTCCAGCAGGCTTCATATTTTTATGAACATTTAGGGACACAGGGACACCACTTTGTTAAAATAATTGTGATTTGCAGCAATTATGTTCCCAATGGAGTGTACTGAAAATATATACAATTTAAGTTTGTCAGAGCTTCTGTTGACTATTCTGATGGGCAATCATGGCTATTCCTTGACAGAGGCATGGATTTAATGGACTGGCTAGGTGAAATGGGTGAGAGAAGTTCATTCATCAGTTATGGAGTTATGTGATTATGAATGAATATTATAGCAATAACCCACGCCTGGGTGTGGGTAATGCTGGATTTACCCACGGTTGGCGTGGTTTCGCCCTCGGGACCAAACAAAGCCAACCGTGGGTAAATACAGCATTACCCACACCCAGAAGTGGGTTATTGCTATTATACCATGACATTATTTAAGAAAAGAAACTATTACTTTTCTTAAATAATGGCATAGTATAATGCCTGTTTACTGCCCTTCTGCAGATGTCTGGCATCCGCGGCAGTTCTGATGTACTGCGCACCTGTGCAGTACATCAGAGTTGCAAAAGCAACGGAGAAAGCAAGATCTCCGTTGCTTTTTACTGTTTTGCTATGTTAAATGGGTTTAACATAGCGAGACAGTTTTAAAATAAGCAACGGAGATGTCCGTTGCTTATTTTAAACTGTCTCGCTATGTTAAACCCATTTAACATAGCGAATAAAAGCAACGGAGATCTTGCTTTCTCCGTTGCTTTTTAAACCTGTCTAGCTATGTTAAATGGGTTTAGCATAGCGAGACAGCTTTAAAATAAGCAATGGAGATCTCCGTTGCTTATTTTAAAGCTGTCTCGCTATGTTAAACCCATTTAACATAGCGAGATAGAGTATACTAATGGAAAAAAGTCCGGGCGACCGGACCTTTTTCCATTAGTATAACTCGATTTACAATGTGCACGCTGGCCAATCAGCGTGCACGTTTTGGGGGGGGTCATGGTATAATAGTTATGAAATAATGGTTATGTGCCCATTTAGACAGAGCATGGAGTTAATGTAGAACTGAAAGGTAATTTAATAATTACTAACCGGAAATGTGACTGGAGCAGGATTAACTGCGAAAATCCCTTCCTGTCCCAGTAAAATATAACAAATCCTACAAGACTTTAGGAAAACCTAAAATGTGTCCTGAAGACTGATATATTATAAGTGTATTCTCAACATCCCTCCAGCCTAGATGCTCCCCCACACTTGTACATTATAGCTCATCATATTATCTTATCTTATATTATATTATATTATATTATATTATATTATATTATATTATATTGCTTTTGTTGACTGGGATAGTCTGACTCGGCTGTGGTAAACCCTTTTCAGCTGAGGCCCAGGGATAAAAGGTCCTGTTACAAAATAGTCAGTTTTATATAACAGAAAAATGTCAATACACCAATCGGGGGTGTAACCATACTGGATCTGGTCCTCACTAATGTGGGAGACTGCTGCATTCCCCCTACTGTGACGCCTTACCTGGTAAAGTAAGACCAAAAAATGGTCTCCTCTGAAGTAAAAATAAAACCTGGGCCCCCAGCTAAACCTGGAATATTCAGGAGCTATTCGAAGGCTAATCGCTTGCTATTAAGTGAGAACCTGGCAAAATTTCATACCCCTATAAACCCCGAGAACACTTCTACCTATGTAGAACTGTTCAGAGAAATCCTGTACAAGCATGTTAATAACTGCATAGAAGCAGCTGTACCCACCAGGAAGAAGTACAGAACTAACTCAAAAAACAGACCACCCTTGTGGAATCACAAAATCAATTGGATGTATAACAGGAGGAAGAAAATCATGACAATAATTAGGAGGTGCAGCACCCAGCAGGATAAACATACTCTAATTAAACTAAACAAACACCTCAGAGGAAAAATAAAGTCTAGCAAGGCCAAATTTGAGGTAGATTTGGTAGATTTGTCCTCCCAGGTCAAGGACAACCACAAAGCATTCTTTGGCTATGTCCACAACTTCCAAGGCAATACACAACTGTGTGCAGAGCTCATTGTAAATGGAGCCTCCTATACTGTGCCAGAAGATAGAGCAAACCTCCTGGCTGATAAATTCAGCTCCTGCTTTACTCCCCTCAACCCTTAAACTGTCCCTCAGGAAATATCATTAAATATAACTCCCCCTACTATCACTAGGGAACAGGTTCTTAATGCTCTTTCTAAGACCAAGAGCACTGCATCAATGGGCCCAGACAATATCCCAGGATGCCTTCTAAATAACATGAAACATGACCTATTAGGGCCTCTGGCATTACTGTTTAACTGTAGCCTCCAAACAAGCTTCATGCCTTATGAATGGAGAAAGGCAACAGTCATCCCCCTGCACAAAGGTGTGCCATCTACAGAACCTGGAAACTATAGACCCATAAGTCTCACTAGTCATATATGTAAAATCATGGAACGAATTATCATGGAGATGATCAACAGAGATATAGTAAACCTCCAAACACTGGACCCAACCCAGTTTGGTTTCGTAAAGGGTAGATCATGCCTACTCAACCTGATGGACTTCTTTGAGAAGGTCACCAAAGCAATGAATGAGGGTGAAATCATTCACACTGCCTACCTTGACCTGGCCAAGACATTTGACACAATACCCCACTCAGGCATTGTTGACAAACTCAAGAGGTTAGGTACAAACCCATATGTCACCCAGTGGATAGCCAACTGGCTCAGAGACAGGACCCAGGAAGGTAGAACTGGGGAGTCCACCTCTGCAAAGGGGCCAGTCACAAGTGGAGTCCCTCAGGGATCAGTCCTTGAACCGCTCCTTTTTGACATTTACTTCTCAGAAGTCAAGGCCAATGTCAGTGGTCTTTGGCTGACTAAATTTGCAGATGATTGCAAATTAGGAGCTGTCATTTAATCTCACACTGACACAAATGTTCTTCAGGAGGGGCTGACATAGACAACAACTGGTGTCAAAGTCATGGACTAAAACTAAATGCCAAGAAATGCATAATAGTATCCTTTGGGAAGTCATCCATCCGTGGTAACTATCATATTGACAACACACCCCCTTAGAGTTGACCCAGTAGTCAGGGACTTAGGGACACACATAGGTAGTAATCTAGACTTTGATCTTCACATGTGTACAGTGGTGAGGAAATCATTCTATGTTGTACAACCTATAAACAAAGGTATGGCATCTAAGTCCAAGGAAGTCATTGTTCCACTGTATTCAGCATTCATCAGACCTATCAAGTACAATGCCCCCTTTGGTATGTATCTAACCAGGCATATCCAACAACTGGAATGTCTACAGAGGTTCCTCACTAAAAGAATACAGGACATAAGTAATATGTCCTGTGCAGACTGCCTCAAGACCCTATCCCTGTATTCTCTCTCCTACAGGCTCTTGAGGGGAGATCTATGCCTAGCATATAGGGCATTGTCAGACCCCACTCTGATGGACTTTCTGCATATCCACAAAACAAACAGCACCAGAATTACCCACTCTAAAGACTTAAACCTTGCATGTGATATAAATAGGACAAAAAAAACACTGGTGCACCAGAGAAATGGACCAAAGAAATAACGTAAAAATATTTATTCAATGTTTTCATCCAGTAGACTTCATCAGAATAAAAATGTAAATCACCAAGAACTCTTCTGTAAATGATTCTCTAAAGAACAGAAACGCAAATGTTAAAACCACTGTATTATCACCAAACCCCGATGGTTTGGTGATAATACAGTGGTATTAACATTTGCGTTTCTGTTCTTTAGAGAATTATTTACAGAAGAGTTCTTGGTGATTTACATTTTTATTCTGATGAAGTCTACTGGACGAAAACATTGAATAAATCATTTTACGTTATTTCTTTGGTCCGTTTCTCTGGTGCACCAGTGTTTTTTTGGTTGAGCTTGGTTTCGCTGTTTTTTGGGATTTTATTCAGTTGATATAAATAGGACCTGATGGAGAGATTGGTATGTATCCCAGAGACTACCCCATCTATGGAACAGGCACCTCATCCATGTGAGGCAGAGTTCCTCCCTAATCCAATTCAAGTGCAGCTTGGAAAATTGGATGGGAAACCAGAAATTCATCCCTGGTTTGGCACCTATGTCTCTGATGCAAACAGGTAACCTGTAAATGGTTCATCTCCCAGGCACATGCTTACACTTATGAAGGGTATCAGAACTCATCAGATATTTGGGATGCATGGCTAGGCTAAAAAGGCCCTTGTGGTCATTAGCCTAGTAAACACCTATGAACCTATGGGGTCTATATTAAATCATCGAACGCTTAGAAAAGCGAACGATGATTTATCGACCCCATGTAAGCGAAAGCTTACAAATTTGAATGCTTCCAAAAAAAAAAACACTTAAAACATAACATAAAGTGGGGGGCTTCACACCCCCACACCCCCCGACGTGGGGGCTGTGCCCCCCACACCCCTATACTTAAGTATACCAACTCCAAGATTGCATTACAGTGATGAAAACAGCAAAGTAACGGATGGGGATGAGATTTCTTTCCCTGGGAAAGAATTTGCTGATATGGCGCTTTGTCATTTTGCCTTTTCATCTTTTCAAGTTTGACCAAGACGCATTCGAAAGAATGCATCTTCAGTCATCTAATAGGAGCCCAACCTATGAAAACTTAAAGTTACATTATGAACATACCATAACTGAAAGGCAGGTATACTAGTGAGAAAAGACAGTAAGTAAAATATAGAGTCATTGCATATAATACATGAAAAACTGGAATAAAAGTGTGGTTTAAAATGTCAAATTACAATTCTAATAGTGGTGGCTGTCTGTGGAATCACTGTATGAGTTGGCTGTGACTTGTGAGTAAGAGAGAAAGAGAGAAAAATGGCATGCGTTGCTTCATTGTAAACACCTCAGCTCACCAAATAACATGCAAACCACTCTTTCTTTCTTTCTTTCTCTCCAAATAGCCAAATTCACTCATTGGTGGGTATTCAGATATAAATATAGCAGGATATGTTAAGGGAAATAGTGCAGTGAGTGGCAATGTGTGAGGAGAGGATGATTCAGAGGCACAAGTAGCATGAACATGCAGGCCTATGACATTTTGTCGAATGCCTTTTCAGTAAATAGTCATTCGTCAAACATATATTTATCAAAGCCGCTCACAAGGGGTTGGCCAACTGGGCAACCACAAAATAAAATGAAATTTAAAACCTGCTAAGGTGGGGGGGGGCTACGCTCCCACCCCCACTTAACTAAATATACCAACTCCAAGATCGCACTACAGTGAGAAAAGGGAAATTCCAGACAGTGGCCAACCACTGGTTTGCCCTACTTAAAATCTGACATTCGCTGAAGAGCAGCTTTGATAAATAGGTATTCGACAAATGGCTGATCGCTGAACAGCCATTTGACAATATGTCATAGACCCGAACATGCTAGGGGGAAAAAATAGCTTGATATTCATTGCATACAAATGACTACATAATGACAAGCAAATGACTGTTGACATGCTAATATGAACTGTTGTGTATTCAAATGATGAAATTAGATATGGCAGCATAATTCAGAAGCATATAAAATAGTGTGATGAGTCAGGCGATCAGTTTATCTTTGCACCATCATTTATTAGTGAACAGGTGTATCAGTTACACTAAGATGCCAGCAGCAGAGTCTTCAATAACTGGTCAATATGTATTTTGCTGTGCACTGCTGCCCTCCACATCACAGAAAATTTTCTCAGTGACTAACATGCTTTTACCTCTATGACTAAAACAGCTGACCACTAGTGTGTAGACAGAGGCAACATATGTTAAGTATTAGACATGTGCCACCCTCAAGTGGGATCAATGGAGATGCATGGAATGCCTATCCTAGTAGACATGAAAATTTGCGTAGTGTTAACCATCCTTGCTACTGGGACCTTTCATCATCTGACTGGGGACAGTCTGGTACTTCCACTGACCTCAGCCTTAAGAATCCTGTACATGTTCCTAGATATGACACTGATGCTTGTGGATAAGCATATTTGGTTTTCTTGGACAGAAGAGAATAGAAATCACTGCTATGGAGGTGTTCTACAACATACTCCATTTCCTGATGTCTTGGGGGCCATTGACTGCACCCATATTGATATTAAGGCCCCACTTGATCCATATAGTATCCAGTATATCAGTCCAAAGGGCTTCCATTTCTTCTACTGCCAAGTGGTATGCAGTGCATAGGGTACAACATGCAATGTGTCTTTGTGCTATCCAGGCGGTTCCCATGATTCCCACACATGGAACACATGCAGTCTATACCAATGTTTTATGCAGAGGGGAATTTTGACAAGGTCTTTTAGTTGACAAATGCACAGACTGACAGCACTAGAGGCCATGAAGTTTCAGCCCCATGAGCACAGGTAGTAAGCCACTCAGAATGTTGCTTGCTATTGCATGTGCAGATGATGCCACATATGCCTTGCACCCATGGCTGATGACCGTCATTCACCCTCTGACAGTGGTGTAGATGGAGTACAACACCACACTAGCACCGACATGGAACATCATAGAGTATGCATAATGACTTCCGAAGTCTCACTTCTTCTACCTTGATACATTTGGCAGTTCACTGCAGTATGTGCAGGACACTGCCATACTATACAACATGGTGCTACAAAAACAATAATAGCAAGGGAGACCATAGCACTGGTTAATATACCTGTGCCAGAAGCTGAAAAGGAGCTGGGTGAAAAGTTATGAGAGGATATCACCTAAATGGGTTCCAATGTAAGGCAGAGGTAGGTACAATATATTGTGGTGCTAGTAGAGAAGTTGCATCTGGTCCACAGCTATGGGCCATAAGAAGACAAACAGAACAAAAAGTAATACATGCACTTAAATACCAAAGCTACATATTACAGTGCATTGAGTATGACATCAGACATTACTATACCCGCATTAATCAGAGGAATGAACAGAGCAGTCACCATCATCATCATATGCATGGGTGGGGAGCACAGTGGCATGGGACAGCAATTCTAGTATAGGTGGAAGGGTCATGTGTAGTGCTTACAGAAAGCATGCATACTGCTAGGGAGTTGTGAGATATCATGGTTCATGTTTGCAAATGATGTGGAATTTCCAGGTTGGAATGTTGGCTGTCTGCACTATGTGTCCTTGCAGTTTCAGATGTGGAGGCATGTGGTCCAGGGGATGGAATAACATGTTGGATGCCTGTGCAGGAATGTTGACATAGCCCTTTTTGTACAGTACTGGCAGTTGGATGGCTGCCACTGTGTCATGGTTAGGTAGGAGTATATGTCAGATGGAAGTCATATACAGGGATTGGGTTGGTGCTGAAGTGTGGGACTCTAACTTGTATGCCAAGTATGGTCTTCCTACAGTGGGCAGAATAAATGTTGGCCACCTCACAAAGGTAGGACATCCTGCAATAAACACAGTTGATGGGGAGGTCCATGCTGGACCTCTGCAGTCCCTCAGCTGTAGTGGAAGGGAATGCCTCATCTACTGTTAACATTGCTGAAAGTGCCATTGTGTCCTTAGACTATGTCATGTGCATAGTGCTTCACTGGCAGCCTTGTGGATGTGCTGACATCAGCCACGTGTGGCCTGTAGTGCTGGATCCTCTACCAGCTGAACCTGTGAATGCATACAAATAACTTACCATAGTGTAAGCCAGTATATGTGTGATTCCCACCATCATGCATCAGATAAACATTTCTGTATATGTATTGTATTGTATTTCTTTCCATTCTATATATTCCTTTATTGCATATTATGTAATTACTTCAGAAGTATGTATACTTAAATGTGATTCGTGTTTATCTTTGTTTTTACTATTTGTTGACTTAAACTTTTTTGGGGAGCATTTCTCCATGGATCTCTGTTGAAAAAGGACTTCTAAGAACCCAGACAGACTAACCCAGTTAACAAATGTAAAAATAAATAAATAAATAGACTGCTGCATGCTAAGAATATACATATAAGCACATACATATTTTGTGGCGTAGTTTGCATTTGTTTCATGATTGATGTCCCTGGGTGAAATTAATCCGGTATGGAATGTGTGAATTAAATGTGTAGAGGTGCTATGCAATGTCCTATTGTTATGACACATCACACTGCTCACCTGATGCGTACCGCACAGGCACACAGGCAGTAGAAATACGTGGTAAATGTGTTCACATTTGCAGTCTTAATGTTCCTGGGTGACATTCATGCAGATATTTATGAGTACACTAGGCTGATGTCCTACAGGAATGGCATTTGTCATTAGTTGCCCAGTTAAAGCATCTCAAAGCAGCATCCTCAACAGATACATGGGCAGTTCTGACCAGCCCAACTGCCATTTCCAATCTAGCACTAGTTATATGTGTCCTGTCAGTATCATCACTGAGGGAAAAAAGGAACTGGTGTCAGCCAACTGGCAATATTGCGTGAATGCACTTCAGCCTGTCCATGACTATGTCTCAGGCCCTGCTCCTGGCATGGAGGAGCATGCTGGTGACCCTGTGATGCACTAGTGGAACTGTCCAATTATGGCCATCCACTGCATTAATGTGCCACAGCTGGTCCCAAGAAGCCTTGTCTGTTGTAACCTTGTCCAGGATTTTACTGCAGTGGAGTGCAGAGGGCCTGCGGCAACACCTCAGTCTGCTGTGGGGTGAATTTCTCCAGGAGCTACCATTGTTTTGGTACCAAGACAACTTAGTTACACTTGTAGGTACACACACATGGATCAATGGGTCTGTATACAGAATGGTCCATGTCAACCAACACCTGTCATCTCACTGTCTCTACTTCTCCTGTAGGAGATACAGCCTTGTACAATGCAGTGATATAACTGCTCTGACACAGTGATTCAGTGTGGCAGCTGTGGACATGTGAGTCATGTGCATTGCCTCTTGTGCCAGTGCTGCTGGCACAGTGAGGGCCAACTGCACTGCAGGTACAGCATCCTGAATTAGTTTTGCATCTGTGTGGCAGTGCAACATTACCTGCACTGCATGAATTCCCCCTCCACAACAGGTATGTAAGCAGCCCAGTCTTTTGACTGTGCCATGTTCAGTTGCACTCCAGGACTGCAGTCTGTCATACCTGGACAGTGAGTCCCCATGTGAGGAATTGAAGCTGTTCTGCTTGTTCCTCGTGCCCTTGCTGGTTACACAATCCTCTAGGGATTGCAGCCTGTCCTGTCCATTCCCTCTGCCCTTTCAGTTCTGTTTTGTCCCCCCATGCATTCCATCATTTCTTTGTCAGGGCCACTGCAGTGTAAACACACATCATGCTGATATATGTGGAACTGTGTGAAGCAGTATCCTGGAGCTGTCCCTTCAATATAGTGCACTTGTCAGTAATCCTGACTGCTGTCACTTTCCCTTTATGTCAGCATAGTCAGATGTCCACTATCTTCTGTATGCTGTGTTCTGCTTTGTAGCAAGGTCTCCTGCAAAACGATGAGTGTGCTTTTTAACTGAGCTATAATGGGATGCATAGTGCAGCCATTATGATAATGAAGTGCTTTAATGTGGTGGTCTTTTAATTACACAAATAACACAATGAGTTATTAGCCCTATTCTGCCTTATGGGGCCTGGCCCAGCTTGTGCATGAGCACTGTGATCAATTAAAGTGAGCATAGAAGCAAAGCCAAACCATGTTACTGAAGATTTACATCATACTTCATCACACTACCCAGCTGCCCATCATGGCCATGCTCAGGCATGTAGAACACATAGGATGAACAAGCCTGTGGTACCTGGCCACGCAAGTTTTATCCTCCCTGTACCACTGACCATGCTCACCATGCTGCCATACATGGGCATTGTGCTACTGTGCTACCTGTTGATGCACATCATGTGGTGTCTGCAACATGTGATATTGTGCCTCAGCTATCATTTTAACTTCTGGATTTGAAATAGTAAGTGGACATTGTCTCAACAAAATCTGAAAGTACTATGGCTCCTACATGGTACAACAGGGAGACAAAAACATTTTTGCTCCTGTTGCACATGCAACGAAGGGAACACTTGCTAAGGGACAACTATGAAGGCAAAACACAAACCAGGAACAACAGGTACAAACAATCCAAAAACTGAAGGTACTGAAGACACCAGCAAGCCAGCAAGAAGTTTAAAAATGTATTATTAATGAACCAAGATTAAGTGCTTTCGTCAGTCTATCTCTTATTATTGTTATTATCATTATTATTATTATTATTATTATCTCATATCTATGATTCTGATAAAGTCTTGGTTATAGACTGACTAAAATGCTTAATCTTGTTGGTTCATTACTAATACATTTTTAAACTTCTTGCTGGCTCACTGGTGTCTTCAGTACCTTCCGTTTTTTGGGTTGTTTGTACAACTATGATGTCCCCTTATATAAGATGGATGCCTGACATGCACTTGGCAGGGTGGTGAGTGATGCTACAGATGTCAGCCACTCTAGCAGGAAGTGTCATCATAAATATAATGATCTGTGGAGGTGCCATACAAACCTTCTCTGCCAGTTGAAAAATGAGGTTAAGGACAGTCAGCCTCCCACTACAGTAAGTTTCATTTTCTGCGGAGTCATTGTACAGTAATCCTGAATGTATAGCTGTTTTATGCTGTCATGGGGATGCTTTACTGATTAACGTATTATTTCTGTTTTGCAGTACATGATGAAATCACAGCAAAAAGAGTAGCTTGTAGCTTGTCCATACCTCTCAACTTGTTAGAGCAAGAAATATGGACAAAGCCTAAAAAATGGGGGGGGGGGGGGCAAAGGCCCGAAAATAGGGACAAATTTTAAATAGTGCTCTTACAACTTAGAAAGTTGCTAGAACAACAGGATTTATGTTGGCATGCGTTTTCTGAAGGATATGAAGTCTGACACTCAAATGTATGTCATTATTTAGTAACTTCAACTGCAATGATTTGCCAGGAAAAAACACACATTTTATGAAGAACAGACCAAAGATATGAGGCAAAAATCTGGACATTCTGCGAAAATCTGGACAGTTGAGAGCTATTAACTTGTCAGATGAGGCACATGTTTAAGTGTACTTTAGGTTACACATGTAGTTCTAAATGACAATAAAGTTTACTTTGACTCCATTGCTGCTATAAATGTTTCTGTGCTTAACCTGCATACCACGGCACTGACCATTTTTATTCGCATTTTATTACTTAACCATTGAATAGCTGTTCACTGCCTTCACAGGTTGCTACTTTAGAGGCATTTGTAGTGTGTTAATCTTTTACACTGTGCTAGTTATCCTCAAATTGTCATGTGTGTAACACTGCATTGAGGCCTTTTTTTGTTTAGACTATTACAGCATTGCTTAGTTGTTCATTGCCTATATAGGCTTGCTAATCGTAAGCATGCCATCTGTGCTGCTGTCCTAACCTATGCCAGTCTTCCCTGCATTTGCCATAGTGTGAATGACCACTCTATGTATCCTATTGTTCATGGCTGTGAGCATTGTCCTTGTTTAGTTTAGTAATTTCATTACTGCTTTATTGTTCTTTGGCTGAGGACACTGTTGCCATCTGTAGAGTGTGCCAGTATTATACACACCTGTTGCAGTGACACTGCCATTCATATCCCCTGGTGTTATACTCAGTCATATAATATGTGTTCCCTAGTTATTTATTTTATTTATTTATTTTACATTTGTTGACCGGGATAGTCCATCTGGGTGTGAACCCATTTTCAGCGGAGGCCTGGGGAGAAAACCTCCAATAAAACAAGAACAACATTGACAGGTACAGTGTTGGTTTTCCATAGAATTTAACAGAAATATCTAGAGACAATAAAGCAAGTACAATATACAATAGGCACTTTAGTGAAAAGGAGAAAGTATTACAATATAGTAAAGTCATATATATGTGTGTGTATATATATATATATATATATATATATATATATATATATATATATATATATATATATATATATGTATTTTTTTTGAGGGCAGGGGTCCATCTTTAGTTAATTATTTAAGTATACTTTAATACGTGTACATAGGTATAGCCTTACAAAAAAAAAATAAATTATTAAATTATACTCTTATTGTAGGTAGCTGATAGGTGGTGTTAACAAGTGGGAGTGGAGTATACGTGGAGACTATAAAATTTAGGGGATGAAATTTGATGTGGGCTTATGTGGTATTAGCCTGGCTTGGTGCAGGAGCAGAGCCAGTTGTTAGTGAGGTGGTCTTTGAGCAGAGTTTTGAATTGGTGTAGGTTGGTAGCATTTAGGATGTGTTGATGGATTGAATTTCAAAGTTTAGAAATGTGGTGGGAGTAGAGGGCGTCCCCGGCTTTGTTGTTGCTTTTGGATACTTGGAGGAGTGTTTTGTGCGAGGATCGGAGTTGCTGAGTGTTGGTATGTGGTTGGAGCAATTGTTGTAGGGCTGGGTTCTGTTTGGCTGGTATATTAGTTGGTAAGTAAAGACAAGTTGAGTATAGGTTAGTTGTTGTGGAAATTCTAGCCAATTTATTTGTTGTAGGGCAGAGCAGTGGTGGGACCTATATGGAGAGCTAGTGGCGAACTTGGCAATTTTATTGTAGGCTGATTCAAGTTTAGTAAGGTCAGTTTTGTTAAGGTTTGTAAATATGGGAGAAGCATAGAGAACAGTAGATAAGAGATGAGTCCTGGCGATGCTAAGTCTAGAATGGCTAGTTAGGAAAGGATTAATTCAGTAAAGACAGCCTAGTTTGATGTGTGCTTTTTTAATGGTTTGAGAGAGGTGTAGGTCAAATTTTAATTTGCTATCAATTGTGATACCTAGTAATTTGGTATGTCAGCTGGTGTTTATGATTGTGTTGTTGGAGGAGTGGATTTGAAAAGTGGCTGAGGGATTGGGTGTTTTGGTGTGGAGAAAGAGCATTAGTTTAGTCTTGTTTTGGTTCAGTATGAGGTTAGTGTTAGTTAGCCAGGATTCTACTTCTAGGAAGGATTGTTGTGTTATAGCCTGTAGTTGTGTCAGAGAGGGGGTGGAGCATATCAAGGCAGAGTCATCTGCATTTTGGATGACAGAGGTGAGATATGTGGATTTATGGAGTTGATTTGTGAAGATGGTAAAAAGTAGGGGGCCTAATATGGAGCCTTGTGGAACTCCTATGTTAACAGGGAGCAAAGATGATAGCTCCTGTTGCCATCTAACAGTCTGCTGGCATTGGTTAGATAGCTATGGAACCAAGCTAGGGAAGGATGACTGAGATGTAATGTGGCCAGTTCTGACAGCAGTTTTTGGTGTGAAACTGTGTCGAATGCCTTTGAGAGATCTAGAAAGATGGATGAGACATATTTATTCTGATTTCTGTGTTCATTTATTGTGTTAGTAAAACTGAGGAGGGTGGTTGTGTTTCTGTGGTGGGTGAGAAAACCATGTTGTGTGTTTGACAGGAGGTTATTGGAGAGAAGGTAGTTTGGAAGCTGGGAGTGAATACATTTTTCTAGTATTTTGGAGACAGGTGAAAGAATAGCAATGGGCCTGTAATTAGTAAGCTCAGTAGAGTTGCCACCTTTATGCAGTGGGGTGATATAGGAGACTTTCCAGATTAGTGGGACATAGTTCTCAGAGATAGAGTGGTTGATGAGGATAGAAATGGGGTAGGCTATGACTTCGGAGGCAGCTTTGAGGAATTCTGATGGGAGGTTGTCAGCAGCTAGGCTGGTGGACTTGAGCTTACTGAGTAGTTTTTTTATGGTATGGGTTGGGACGGGGTTAAAGGAGAAGGAGTTTACATCCTCATTGCTGGCTATTGATGTACATTGCTCTGTTGACTGATAATGTTCCCTTTCAGGCATATCATAATAAAGTGTTCCAAATCATATCGACCATTTTATTTGTGTCCTGTTCTATTTTTCTTTCATTGTTGTTTTAATGACAATTGCTTTGTTGGTGTTTTATTTTTTCCATGTATTTACATTTTGTTTCTACAGGCTCAGCTGGTGAGAAGGCAATGGTCTCCACACTTTTCAGCAGCCACTGTGTCAACTGCTGGGTCCCCAACAGCTCCTAGACCATTCACTCTGCAGGATGATGAAGGTCATCTTGGTGAAGGCAACTTGGAAGGATCAGTGGTGGCCTTTGCTGCTGCTTTTCTGGTGGATGAAATGGGTTACCCTTTGGAGAGTGACATGAAGGAACCATCCTGGGTCACCTGGCATGAGATGTGGTGGCTGGTAAGGACTGAGGTGGACTGGCGGCTTAATGTTAGTATTGATATTCTGGAACCCCTCCTCATTTGACTGTTAGAGCTGCAAAGTAGTATGGCTGTAACCTTCAGCCCACCAGTGGCAGAGCTCATTCCTGGTGTCAGTCACAGAGGTGATTGACTTCTGGTTGGGTTCCTGTCTGGGACTGCTTGGCAGGTTATTTTCATCCCACCCTATCTCCATCATGGTGTTCCGCAGCTTGTATGTCACTCGGCATCCCCTGTTTGCTGTCCAGTTCACACCATCACCAGTTATCCATACTCTGTCTATCTGCATATCTCCATTGTGGACCCCCATTGCATCAGCATCCCTGTCAATCTTGTTCTTTGGCTGAGGACACTGTTGCCATTTATACAGTGTGCCAGTATCAAACACACCTGTTGCAGTGACACTGCCATTCATATCCCCTGGTTTTATACTCAGTCATATAGTTTGTGTTCCCTAGTTGTTGATATACATTGCTCTGTTGACTGATAATGTTCCCTTCCAGCCCTATCTTAATAAAGTGTTCCACATCATATTGACCATTGTATTTGTGCCCATGTTATTAGTGTGTGTCTGCTTCTGCTGAATCCTATGCTCTTCTTTCTACCCTTGACTTCCGCATGGTTCTATCCCCCCCCCCCGCAAAAAAAATTATTTACCCACATCATACCAGTCTTTCCTTCTTTTTGTCCTTCTGTGTGTTTCCTTGCTTGCTCTTGTCTCTTTCCAACTATCACCCCCCCCCCTTTCCTTCTTATTTATGTTATAAAACCACTTGGCACTTTGCTGTGTAGTCTTCCTATGCATTTGTATGAGCTCCCAGTTTTTGCAAAGTAGCATATATGCAGTGCAGTGCTCTGACGCGAGTATGAATGTGCATTGTGTTATGCAAACAACTTGCAAAATGATGGTTCTAGTTCGCCTGACAACTAACAATGCAGTCTACTCACTTGCACAGTGACTTCATTTTTTGAGACTGTGGTATTTCATTGTACAGCTGTGTCTCTGGTATGTTTACATTTGTCAGCATTTATGCATGCCTAAGTCATACTACTGCAGCTGCAGTATTTACCTCAGTGTAGCTGCAGTATGATTCTTGTCCCAGTAGGCTAGTGGCCTCTTTTCTAGAGACCTGAGGTGGTATTTATACTCATGGGAGAAATGTGTCCAGGGCATCAGGGAACTTCTTCTACTCTTTTTGATAGATGTTGTAGAATGTTTTACATCCACATGAGCTACTACCAAGTCAAGCAGATGAGACCTCTTGTCTGAAGTCAGCACACTCAGAAGTACATCACCTCCTTGCAGTGTCGGCGATCCAGTTACCTGGAGTTGGAGTAGAAACTACAGCCTCCTGGTCTTCCAAAGCCAAAGGCAAGTGTGCTACTTGTTGCACCGCTGACACTATATTGCTACTTTTTTTGCACATTACAACTTAATACTGTAATATTGTCAATTCTGAACTACCTGTCTTCATTTATTGTGCTTCTTCTTTTATTTATACTTCTAGCCGATGTTGTAAATGTTGTCAGTTTCAAATCTTTATCTTTGTTTACTGTACTGAGTATAGATGAGTCTGAAAATGGTCAACTAAGATCAGTATGCAACCAAATAGGTACATTTATCTTTAGAATAATTTAAGTACAGAGTTAAATATTTGTAAGTGTAAGCTATTACCACTCAGATGTTTTTTACAGATATGGAGGGAGCCGCTGAGGTGATGCTAGTGTGGATATCTAGCGTGTGGTTTTCTTAAGGCAAGGGGGATGGTCAATTTTTAAAGAGGGAAAGAGGTACTGCGTATAAGTGGTTAAATTGAAAAGGACATGCTATTATTATTATTATTATTATTATTGTTATTGTTATTATTATAATTATTATTATTATTGTCATTATAGGGTAACTGGATCCAGTTGCATGTGAATGTATTCAGGGTACTGTAGATGTAGCTTGATAACAGAAGGCATTTTAGCAGAAGATGGAGCTAATGAGAGCTGCTGAGTGGAGTTATATATTTGGCAAAAGAGAAGTTTTGTTTTGTTGTGAGTTAAAAAGTGTAAGAACAATTTAAAAATGGGCTTTAAATAGAACGCATTCAGCTCATTGGAGTGTACCATTTCTTTTTTTATCGACAATCCTGTTAACTTCAATTGAGCCATTGAAGTCAAGATGTTGTTCCACAGTTATAGTTTTCAAGTTAAAGGCATTAAAAAGTTTTATGCAGAATTTGTAAGGCCTTAAGATGTAGAAATGGATATGATTATTGACATCATTGTACATATTTATTGACTAAATGTAAATAAAAATAATTTTGTTAAAAAGAGATATAAAGAGAGTCCTGTGCAGTTTTTCTAACTACTTAGTAAGTACTCCTAACTCTGTGGAATAGAGCGCCCATCCAGTGTGTGTATACTCATACCAGCCTTAGGCACATAGAGATGCACATACATATCTGTTTTCCTCCTAGGGAAAATGAAGAGCTCCAGTATTAGTAGTAGGATATCATTTAACATCATTTGTTGCGTAACAGTTCTTAAACAGCCCTTGTTTTGGTTTGCTTTGACTGCTCAGAGTTAAATATATCACTCATTATACCATGATCCCCCATTAATATTCCAAAACGTGCACGCTGATTGGCCAACATGCACGTTGTAAATCGACTTATACTAATGGAAAAAGGTCCGGTCGCCCGGACTTTTTCCATTAGTATAAGTTTCTCTTAAAACACTGTCTCGCTATGTTAAAAAAGTTTAACATAGCGACACAGGTTTAAAAAAAGCAACGGAGATCTCTGTTGCTTTTTTTAAAGTTGTCTCGCTATGTTAAATTCCTTTAACATAGTGACACAGTGTGTAAAAAGCAACGGAGATCTTGCTTTCTTTGACTGCTCAGAGTTAAATATATCACTCATTATACCGTGATCCCCCATTAATATTCCAAAACATGCACGCTGATTGGCCAACGTGCACGTTGTAAATTGACTTATACTAATGGAAAAAGGTCCGGTCGCCCGGACTTTCCATTAGTATAAGTTTCTCTTAAAACACTGTCTCGCTATGTTAAAAGAGTTTAACATAGCGACACAGGTTTAAAAAAAGCAACGGAGATCTCCGTTGCTTATTTTAAAGCTGTCTCGCTATGTTAAACCCATTTAACATAGCAAGACAGGTTTAAAAAAAAAAAGCAATGGAGAAAGCAAGATCTCCATTGCTTTTTACTGTTTCGCTATGTTAAATGGGCTTTAAAATAAGCAACGGACATCTCCGTTGCTTATTTTAAAGCTGTCTCGCTATGTTAAACCCATTTAACATAGCGAAACAGTAAAAAGCAATGGAGATCTTGCTTTCTCCGTTTCTTTTGGCCACAGCTCTGATGTACTGCGTAGGCATGCGCAGTACATCAGAACTGGCCACGGATTCCAGCCAGCTGCGGAAGGGCAGCAAAGAGGCATTATACAATGCCATTATTTAAGAAAAGTAATTATTTCTTTTCTTAAATAATGTCATAGTATAATAGCAATAACCCACTTCTGGGTGTGGGTAATGTGGAATTTACCCACGGTTGTCTTTGTTTGGTAAACCACGCCAACCGTGGGTAAATCCCGCATTACCCACACCCAGGCATGGGTTATTGCTATATGAGCTACCTAGGATGATTGTAACCCCTGCTGATAGACTACTGCTGCATATTTGACTAATTAAATTCATATTGCAAATGCTTTTAGGGAGAGTTCTAAACCATAACTTTGATCTGTATAGATATACAACCTCAGGGGCACACCAGCTCGGAGAAAAGGAAATTAAAATGTTTCTCTTTTCTATGACATGCTGCAACTGCAGCAGAAGTATGTTTACAGGCTGTGGATGTGGGAGCAGAACCCTGCACCAATAGGGTGCATCCCCTCCTCAAAATAATGTAAAATAGTTAAATGGCTTAACTTCTGTAGCAGTTAAATACACTGGTGCAATAGTGTGTATGAGAGCTCTGGTGTTGGTAAGCTCAGAGTCTGTATGATGAAGTACATCCCTTGTTATCTAGTTAAAATTCACACTACTGCCATTTGAATCAGTGCCCTTGAACACTATAATTATTAAATCACAAGTAAAAGTCACTTTAGTTTCAGGAAGGCATGCAGATATGCTCAGCAGTATCAATTTGCTGATAATAAAGTCTAGATTTTTATTTTATCAGCTAATGGTATTTGTGAGATTTCTGTCACTAAACAAACATTTCCTCAGTTCCATGACAGAAATGCAACTCTTCCATGATTGACATTCATAATAAATGCAATCACAAAGGAGTGACATTTCCATAGGTTCATAGGTGTTTACTAGGCTAATGACCACAAGGGCCTTTTTAAGCCTAGCCATGCATCCCAAATCTCTGACAAGTTCTGATACCCTTGATAAGTTTAAGCATGGGCCTGGAAGATGAACCATTTACAGGTTACCTGTCTCCATTAGAGACATAGGTGCCAAACCAGGGATGAATTTCCATTTTCCCATCCAGTTGTCCAAGTTGCACTTGAATTGGGTTAGGGAGGAACTCTGCTTCACATGGATGGGGAGCCTGTTCCACAAACAGGATAGTATCTGGGATACATACCTATATCTCCAGCAGGTCCTATTTATATCATAGACAAGGTTTAAGTTTTTAATGTGGGTAATTCTGGTGCTGTCTGTTTTGTGGATATGCAGGAGGTCCATCAGATTGGGGTCCGACATTGCCCTGTATGCCATACATACATACATACATACAAATATTTGAAGCATGGGCATTAATGCCCTTCTAGCTTGCCAAAATAATTGTTCCCATAATAAGTGTCCAGACTGTTCTTAAAAATAACTAAACTAGTACTTGTTTTAATGTAATTTGGTAGTCTGTTCCATGCATCATGTACTCTGTCAGAGAACCAATTAGTGCACTTCTCATTCCTATAGAATCTTCTACATAGTTTGTATGATTATTATATACTACATTTTGATAACCCCAAACATTCCCAGAGGTAGTTGTCTTTAAGTGACCTATATACTTGAGTAATATCCACATTTAGATATCTGTAAGAGATACTGCATAAGTTCAGATATTTTAATCTTTCATAATGACTTAAACTTTCACATCCATGGATGCCCTTGGTATATTTCCGCTGTTTACTCATGCTTGGTTTCCTTAGAGGGTTTCCATATTGTTATTCCATCCTCAAGTTTGGGTCTAATGTAAATAACAAATAATAACGTCATCATTTTTGATTTCCTAGACTTTATAAATCTTTTTATACAGCCTATAGTTCTATAACTATCATTAACCAATTGGTTGATATGATTAGAAAATCTCATAGCCGAATCTACCCATATACCCAGGTCCTCAAATGAGTCTACAGTTTCAATCACTGTGTGCTGTATTCAATATTTACCTTTCGATATATGTCTCCCACATCTCATATGCTTAGTTTTTGATGTATTTATCAGCATATTATTCTCCTGTCCCCAAATGGTCAATTTAGTGAAGTTATTTTGCAGACATGCCTTATCTGTAACACATGTAATCAGTTTACCCAATTTCAGGTTGTTTGCATATAGACAGTAGAACACCTCAGATGAAGAAGTTATGTCTAAAAGATACAATCTAAACAAGTAAGAGCCTAGGACAGAGCCCTGCAGGACACCCTGACTGTAACCAAGGATTGCACCTGTCCAGTTGCTGTGTGATACTTGCCATGTCCTATCTGCAAATCATGCAACTATCCATCTTATCAAGAGTACATCAATACCTAGTTGTACTAATTTATTAATCAGTGTTTTGTGTATCATCCTGTCAAATGCTGAAGTTAAAGCTATATAAATTATATCACAGCAGAATTTTTCATTCATAGCTGTTATTATATTGTTATGAAACATCATGTTACAGGGGTAATAGATCTGTTTTCTACATATGCATGCTGACATATGGTTTCAAGTCCCAACCTATCCAGTTCTGACAATAACTTATCCAATATTATCTTCTCCATTATTTTTCCACAACATGAAAGTAGACTTAAGAGTCTATATGACTCTGGGTTTGTCCTATTCCCCTTTCCCTTGAAGACAGGTTTAATAAGCGCATGCCTCCAATCTTGAGGAATCTCCCCATAGTTATATGACCTAGTGAATAATAGATATAATGGTACCATAAGTTCTTGCTGAAGTGCTCTGAGGTCATTGTTACTAATTCCATATCCTTCTGGTGCTTTATTTGGATCCAGTTTGTGTAGTTCTTTTTCAATATAATCTAATTTGATTCCAGTATCTGGGGTTATCTGGCTATCGCTAGGGCAACTTATCACCCCTTTTGTGGAGGCAAAAAAAAAGACATCGACTTTGACACTCCTCCCACTTAAATACCTTGTTAATCTATCACATGACTTAATAATGTGAATACACTTACTTAATTCAGATAAAACCTTCCAACTTTGAAATTTTTCTTTCAGTCTTTCTTAATAAACTTTAAACCATTTTCCATTTACAATACAGTACCCAAGTTATTTAATTTATCCTACCTGGTTCTATACAAAAGGTGTTACTAAAATTAACTACACCTATTTAGATTTTTCAATTTTAAAATACATAAAATATAATTCAATTAATTTATTCCTGGATAAAAACAGGCGTTTGTATTTAGCTGCCACAACAATTCTAATTTTTCTAAAAGGAGGTTGTCAGGTCCCCCTCTACCATCTGAGCAAACTTGGTCAATTACTCAAAACCTAAATGTATGATGTGAGAGTGTTCAATCTCGCCATTTGTTCTTACACCTGGGTTCGGAGCTGATCCTCGGCTCCGTGTCGGCCGCTTGGCAAGCTCTGCATCGAGAAGAAGCTCGAGATCAACCTAACTCCCACAATCCCCCTCTGCCTTTACCTCAGATCTAGTTTGCCGCTGCAACGTTCGCATCAGATTTGATGAGCTCGGGCCACCTCAAGCTAAGATTAATAATTTTCTTATATTTCTTCTAATTTTTTTCTAAAAAAAATATCTTTAAGTGACTGTGTGTGTGTGTTAGTAGTGTTTCGAGGGTTTCTCGGTTCCGTATAAAGTTTTTGTTTTATACTTTATTAGAGTTTTCCCTCGGGGCCTACCCCACCCTTTAACTTGGAGATTGACTTTTTTACAGGATTTGACAAAAAGTTTTCTGGATTAGACAAATTTACTGGACTGGACATAATATTGACTATTTCACTGTTTGCTGTACCTAAATTTGTGACATGTCTGAGAAAGCTAAGTCTGGCTTTAAACACTGCCAATGTGGGCAGAAGATGTCGGTGACTGATAATCATAGTTCCTGCGTCTACTGTCTTGGCCCTCTCCATCTGCAAGAAGACTGCTCAATCTGTCATTCTTTCAGTGGAAGGGTCATGACAGATAGGCGCAGGAAACTTATGGATAGGGGGCTTTTGAAGCCTGCTTTTCAAGAGGCTCTGGATGCATCAGACCAGACATCCAAATCCTCGAAGGAATCGAAGACGTCGGAGCCCAGGTCATCGGCTCCGAGCTCTGCAGTCAAAGTTCGATCACTGGTTCCACAGACTTCGGGGCCGAGTGTTGAACTGTTGTCAGTTTCCGAGCCTCGAGTCTTGGAACCGGTGACGGAGCTCCCTCCCCCGGCACTGTTGAGGTCGGCTCCGTCTTCGATTCCTTCGACGCGCTCTTCTAGGCCCCTCTCTGACACCGATGTAGACCGCGTGGTGCAGAAATTATTGGAGAATATGGCCTTATCCAAACTCATCTCTGTCTCCTCCCAGTTGGTGTCGAGACTCGAAGGCCTTCCCTTATCTCCACCTGTTCCTCCTCCGAGACCTATCCAGTCTTTGGAGCCGGGAGAGGCTGATCTGGTGATTGTGGCGCCCTCGGTGCCAGAACCGTCTTTTTCTCGGTCGGCTCCGTTCACCTCGACTCCGTCGGAACCGGTACCGGAGTCTCAGAGCCAAAGATCCATCCTTGGATCCGGGACTGAGAGTCAGACCGATGTTTCGGTTCCGACCCTCCCTCTCGGGGCCTCGGCTCGGATCGACTCGGCTCCGTCCTCGGGGTTGATGCCTTCGGTGCCTGTCTCGGGAATTCTTCCGATTTCCTCGGAGCCGGGAGATACCTCGAGTCGGGACCCAGGGGCCTTCGACCTCATGAGGAAGGTGTTGTCTACTCAGACAACCACGTCAGCAGAAACAGCTTCTCCTTCCCATAAAGGACCGTTATCCTCCTCTGCACCCACGGCTACATCTAAGCGTCGAGCACCAGTGTCTCAGCCACCCCTGGAGGGTGCCCTCTCTTCCTCGGAGGCTTCTTCGGATGCCCCCCCCCGAGGAAGTTCCGAGGAAAAGATTGTGTAAGAGGAGACACTTAGATTCTCCACAAGAATCATTGACATCGGACACTGACTTGGATGAGTCAGAAGGGTCCCCAAAGTCACCCTCAGAGGATGTCTCTTTTTCGGACATCCTGGAGATCCTAAAGCAGAGAGGTGATTGGCAATCCCTTCCCACTTCTGAGGATGAGTCAGTCTTGCTGAAGGCATTCGGTGCTCGCCCTTCCTCCTCCTGGGTCACTCCGCCCTTCGATGAGTTGATGGAGCTGATTGCTCGAAGGGCGTGGGAGACACCTGACATGGTGGAGCCGGTCCCTAGAAAGCCTAACAAATATATTACTGCCCCCCAGGATAAGGCTTATCTGACAAAGGGAGTGCCAGTGGACGCTATGGTGGTGGCAGCGGCCACGAAAAAGGAGATGTCTGAATCTTCCTCATCTGTCCATCCACCTAACAGAGATTCTAGGACTATGGACAGGTATGGGAAGTGCATTTTTAGTTCAGCGGCTTTTTCTATGCGATCCCTGAACTATTTGACCCACTTTACACGGCTACAGAGGGATCTAATCAAACAGTTGGGAGATACCCTCCAGGGTACTACAGATGCTGCTGTCTCAGAGAAGGTTACAGCACATCTCAATACCCTTACATCTATTGCAAACTCGTCCATGAGGCTGATCTCATACACAGCCGAAGGATCGAGTAGGGCAGCAGCTTCAGAGTTTGCTCTTCGTAGACAATCCTGGATGCGCTTATGTTCATTTGCGGAGGCCTTCAAGTCTTCCTTTACTAACGCCCCATTTGACGGTGCCACTCTCTTTGGCCCCAAAGTAAAGGAGACCCTTACCCGGTGTGAGCAAGAGGGAAAGACTCTGTCTGCTGTCGGAGTCCGTTTTTCCACCCCATCCAGACCGTACCCCAAAGGGCAACGTGGTGGAAAAATGTGGTTTCGAAAACCCCAAGGCTCTTTCCCAAGCACACAGGGTGATGCCCCCTCTAGAGGCAGAGGAGGGGGCAGAGGTGGAAGACGCCGCCCTGGCGGCAGAGGGGGTCCGCAAAACCAAGGTGACAGGGATACACCCCCTGGGAACCCTTTCCAGCACTCCTGAGAGGAGGCCCGACTGTCCTGCTCTGGAGGCAGTCGGGGGTCGCTTAGCTTTATACCCTCAGGCCTGGCAAAGTCTTACATCAGACAATTGGGTAAAAAGCGTTGATACCAGAGGCTACAGAATACCCTTCCTATTGCCCCCAATTCCGCAGAAAAGACTCCCAGATGTGCCGCCCCATCTGCGAGGCCCTGCAGCTATAGAAATTTCAAAGCTGCTAGAAAAAAAGAGTCATCCAACCAGTCCCAGCGGACCAAAGAGGATTCGGAACTTACTCAGGGTTCTTTTTAGTTCCAAAAAAGACAGGGGACTGGAGGCCAATTCTGGACCTGAGCAAACTCAATTCCTTCGTCAAGAAAGAAAAGTTCCGGATGGTCACGCTTCAATCGATCCTTCCATTTTTACAGAAGGACGACTGGATGTGCTCAATAGATCTGAAGGACGCATACTACCACATCAAAATGGCCAGGGCGTCCAGGGATCACTTGCGCTTCCGGCTGGGAGCCAGTCACTTTCAGTTTCGAGCCCTGCCCTTTGGTCTGACCTCAGCCCCCAGGGTTTTCACCAAATGCATGGCAGTGGTAGCGTCTCACTTGAGACGCCTGGGATTCCAGGTGTTTCCGTATCTGGATGACTGGCTCCTTTCTGCCACCACCCAGCATCAACTGATTCAGGCCAGGGATTACACACTAGAGCTTTGTGTTCAACTCGGAATTTCCGTAAATTTAGAAAAATCCTTACTACAGCCATCACAGCATATCTTATTCATAGGAGCAGAATTGGATATGCGTTGTTTACTTCTAAGACTTCCTCCGGAAAGGATAGCCTCACTACAAAGCCACATATCCCTTCTTCTGTCATCCAGAAAATCTCCAGCAAAGCTGGTTCTGAAGGTTTTGGGTCTCATGGCAGCTTCTCTCATTGCGATACCCTTGGGAAGACTGCACATGAGAGTTCTACAATGGCTACTGTTTGCACAATGGTCGTTCCAACAGCTACCTCTGACACACGAAATTCTAATCACAAACACATGCAAATCACACCTAGCCTGGTGGCTCCGGACTTGTAATCTTTCCAGCGGAAGACCATTTGTGCTATCCACGCCGACAGCTACGGTGACCACGGACGCTTCCCTGATAGGGTGGGGGGGCATCTTTCAGGGACAGACAGTCCAAGGCGAATGGACCAATTTAGAGTACAATCTGCACATCAATGTTCTAGAGTTGAGGGCAGTGTTTCTAGCGTTGCAACACTTTGCTCCCCTTCTTCCTCTAGGGACTATTGCAGTTCAGACGGACAACATGTCCGTAGTCTGGTACATAAACAAACAAGGGGGAACCAAGTTTTATCAGCTATGCAGAGAGGCCATGAGAATCTGGCAATGGGCGGAGTCCACGGGTTGCTTTCTGATAGCAATGCACATCCTGGGGTCATCCAACGTCATAGCCGACAGGTTGAGCAGAGCAATCCTGTTGCCTCACGAGTGGTCCCTCAAACAGTCAGCTCCGAAGGAGAATTTTCGCAAATTGTGTCAGCCTTCCTGCGATCTTTTTGCGTCTCCAATGAACACCAAATGCAGGAGCTATTTTGCCCTATTACCCCCTCCAGGGGAAGTCCCCAGGGACGCTCTGGTTCACGATTGGCCCCCGGGTCTCCTTTACGCTTTTCCTCCCTTTCCCCTGATTGCAAAGTTTCTGCAGAAAGCCAACAACCTGCAAAGGACGATTATCCTCATTGCCCCATTCTGGCCTCGTCAAATCTGGTTTCCCTTTCTTCTGGCACACTGCATTCGGGAACCCTGGATCCTGGACCCGGAGCCGGATCTACTGACCCACTCGTCAGGGGCTCCCCACCCCTCGCTACTTTCACTCAGACTAGCAGCTTGGCTGCTCCGCTTCCCTACTTAGCCAGGTCTGATCTTCTTTCACCCACAGTTCAGAATATACTAGTGGCTTCTCATAAAGCTTCCACTACAAAGACTTACACTAGTAAGTGGAAGCGTTTTGTTTACTGGGCAAATACACAGCAATTGGACCCTGTTATAGCTCCTTTAAATAAGATCTTGGAGTTTTTAACCGAATTGTTCCACCAAGGAGCTTCTCCTGCCACTTTAAGAGTGCAATTGGCTGCCATTTCCAACTTTCATGTGGAAGAATGTGGGGCCCCTATTATGGCTCACAGACTTTGTAAGGCCTTTCTGAAAGGATCTTTCCATATTAGACCACCAGTTAGAACTCCTACCTCACCTTGGAATCTGAACCTTTTATTATCTAAACTGATGCTACCACCGTTTGAACCAGCCTCTTCTTGTCCATTGAAATATTTGTCGTGGAAGACCCTCTTTTTGGTGGCCATTACATCGGCCAGACGAGTGTCAGAGCTTCAGGCTCTTTCTATTAAACATCCTTATTTGATCTTTCACTCTGATAGAGTATCTCTTCGCACTAATCCGTCCTTTCTCCCCAAAGTTTGCTCCGTTAATAACATTAATCAATCCATTGAGCTCCCTGCCTTTTTCAAAAACCACTCCAATAAGTTGGAGTATATGTTACACAAGTTGGATGTTCATAGACAACTTAGATTTTACCTGGATAGAACAAAGGATCACAGGAAAACAGATCAACTTTTTGTAGCCTTTGCGGACAGCAGGAAAGGTATAGCAGTTACTAAATGAACCCTCTCCAAATGGCTAACTGATTGCATTATATTTGTTTATGCTACTTCGGAACAAACTTTACCTGTCAAACCCAAGGGGCACTCTACAAGATCGGTATCTACATCCCTGGCTCATGCAGCTCGCCTACCATTGGACACTATTTGTGCAGCTGCCACTTGGTCTAAACCACATACATTCATTTCTCATTACAAGGTAGACAGGGTTTCTAGGGACAGGGCAACCTTTGGTTCCACTGTGCTCAAGAACGTTCTCCCATGAGTTCCTCAGGAACATGGAGCTAGGGACGCTACCCAGGTGTAAAAACAAACGGCGAGATTGAACACTCTCACATTTAGAAGTTATGTCCTTACCATAACGTTCCATGTGGAGTGTTCATCTCGCCTTTGTTCTTACATTCCCACCCTCCCACCCTCAGGAAGAACATCCAATTTGGTGTCTGGTTTGGTTTTTCCTGCTTCTGCCTTACGCAGTTGTTGTGTATATATGTATATATATATATATATATATATATATATATATATATATATATATATATATATATATATGTATATGTTTCTTCAGTTATGTTGTTCTTGGCATGAATGTGTTATTCTCTCTGTTGACTTCTGGTTTGCTTGCAAACTAGATCTGAGGTAAAGGCAGAGGGGGATTGTGGGAGTTAGGTTGGTCTCGAGCTTCTTCTCGATGCAGAGCTTGCCAAGCGGCCGACACGGAGCCGAGGATCGGCTCCGAACCCAGGTGTAAGAACAAAGGCGAGATGAACACTCCACATGGAACGTTATGGTAAGGACATAACTTCTAATTCTGTTTTTTCTAATATATGTTTTGCGAGTGCATTCTCCATTTTTGTTTGGTTTATACTGTATAGATGTTCATACACTCGTTCTTTTAAAGTTCTAATAGTTTTCCCTATATAGAATGCAGGGCATTGTTGACACTTTGCCAAGTAGATAACCATCTTGGATAGGCAATTACATTTCTTTTTAGTGTTATATTTCCTATCCTTAATCCAGCAACTTTTACCTGTGTCCATGTGCTTACAAAAATTACACATTTCACACTTGGTCATTCCTGGATTTCCGATTGTGCACTCAGTTTTACTTTCTGGAATTGTTTTAAACATTTTTCCCTTTTCTAAAGATTATCTGTGATGGTTTGGGAAGTTTCTTGTTAATATAAGGATCACTTTCTATTAACGCCCAATTCTTATATAAATATAAGATGTTTCTTAAATCATTTGAGTTAACACTGTATGTTGTCACAAAACTGTACATCACGAAGTTACCTACTTCTATGTTATTACTATTATGGGAAATCATATTACTGGGATTATTAATATTTTGCTCAGTCCATAAAATAGGTTTATACATCCCCTACTTCTTTTGTTCTTAATTTCATCAGTTAATTCTACTATAAGATTCCATGGGTACCCTCTATTAAGAAACCTTCCTTCAAGTTTGTCACATTCCTTATGAAAGTCAGCTTCTAAGCTTATCATTCGAGTCGCTCTCACAAGTTGGCCCTTAATGAAAACAAAACCCAGAAGACAAAATTACCCTGTACTTGTGAACGCCAAGGGAATTCTTGTATAGTCCACATTTGTAAATTCTCCACACTCAAATGGCTGCTGTAGACAATGTCCAGGATGAAATCAGTTATGTTAGATGCTAAATAAATATCCACAAAGAGGTCGTATGCAACAAAATATCCATATGAATCAAGTAGTAAAGAAGATTTCTCCAAAAGCTTTATTGAACCAATACTGTGAAGCGCTTTTCATCCCACTAATAGTGGGACTTCTTCAGACAAACAGATTCTAACAAAAAACAAAGTTTAAATACTGATTTTTGACGCCAAAAAGGTGCCGTTGCTAGGTTACAATTATGTGCTTCAATTAGTTAAAGGCATAGTGTCCTAACAACTAATGAGATGAATCTATGAATTAATTTAAAACAAAATCAACAAAACTTCAGAACCATTGAAAAGGTTTAAAAGCATCACTAAAATGTCATTATTACATATTTATATACTGTATATTGTTAGGACACTATACCTTTAACTAATTGAAGCACAGAATTGTAACCTAGCAACGGCACCTTTTTGGAGCCAAAATCAGTATTTAAACTTTGTTTTTTGTTAGAATCTGTTTGTCTGAAGAAGTCCCACTATTAGTGGGACGAAAAGCGCTTCACAGTATTGGTTCAATAAAGCTTTTGGAGAAATCTTCTTTACTACTTGATTCATATGGATATTTTGTCACATACGACCTCTTTGTGGATATTTATTTAGCATCTAACATAACTGATTTCATCCTGGACTTTGTCTACAGCAGCCATTTGAATTTGGAGAATTTACAAGTGTGGACTATACAAGAATTCCCTTGGCGTTCACAAGTACAGGGTAATTTTGTCTTCTGGTTTTTGTTTTCACTTGTTTGTTTCTTTTTGCATTTGTAAGTTGGCCCTTAATGACCGATCTTTTTTGATGAAATGGGTGACAACTTGTAAAATGCAAAAAGCTGTTAGAATATCTTTCTTTTCTATGTATAGTACTCATGTATCTATTATTCCCAGTATCTTTCCTTAACTCTATATCTAAGTAATTGATCTTATTGTTTCCAAAATTCGATGTGAACCCTAAAAAATCCGTAGTGTTATTACAATAGATCAGCAAGTTTTTAGCTGCTTCCTCATCTCCTTTTATGATGACAAAAATGTCATCCAAAAATCTTGTATAAAAGGAGATTTGTTCTCTTATACTAGGGTTATTCCAAATAAATTCATCTTCCCAATTTGCCATTACCTAATTGGAGAAACTTGCGCCACAGGGAGACCCCATGGCGACCCCTATTTTTTGTAAATAAAAGGAATTATTGAATGTAATATAGTTGTTACTCAAAATAATATCCAATAGTTCCTCTATTAAATTAATTTCACTTTTTGGGGCTCCCAGTTTCTGCAATTGTCTTGAGGCCCTCTCTATTCCTTCTTGATGTGGGATAGAGGTATATAAGTCTTTCACATCTATCATCATAAAGTTGTGGTCACCCTTGAATTCTAAGTTATTTACCTCTTTCAAAAAGGACTACGAAACTTTACAAATTTGTTTCTCCTCTTTAATATATTTTTTCAAGATGGAATCCACTACTTTAGCACAACCATATGTTATGCTATTTTGTGCATCTATGAGGGGTCTCATGGGTGGATCTACTAAGCTTTTATGGATTTTTGGCACACCGAATAATAGGGGGATACGTGGTGCAACCATACTCATATAATTATACATGTCAATGTCCACCTTTGCTTCAATGAACAAATCATTTAAATAGCTCTTTATTCTTGTATAAGCTATGTTAAGTTCATTTCTTGACACCCTTGTATATATTTCACTATCCAATAATCTTTCCATTTTGTGTTTATAATCCTCTACTTGCATCACAACTAACCCCCCTCCCTTATCTGGTTTCATGAATCTGAGTGGTAACTTTTTTAATTCATTAATCGCCTGCCATTCATACTTTGTAATGTTCTTTTCATTTTTCAGCATTCTTCTATTTTCAATGTTGAACCTAAAATCAGTTTCGCACATTTTTTCAAACAAAGCGACACTACTGTGTAGTGGCGGGTTAAACGTACTCACTACATAAAATTCATTTACTTTACATTCACTTGATCCCATAATAATTGCCAAATTTTTTTCTGCAATGACAAATGTTTGGCCCTTTACACACAGTTCGATTACTTCAGGTTCAATTAAAGCTTTTATTCTTGATGTTATCTAAGTTTGTGGTTTGTTAGTATAGTAGTATATTATCTTTATTAAATATTACAAATCACATGTTTTTAGCTAGGTTTATATATATATATATATATATATATATATATTTTTTTTTTTTAACTATTATTGTGCAATACACACACAAACATGTTTTAAAGTTTATAGTAAAAGAGTTTGGGACTTAGTATTTTTGAATCTCAAGGGCATCCATACCTTGATTCAGCTCTTTAGAGTTTAGGTAATTAAGTGCTGCTAATTGATGCATTATATAAACCCTGTTTGTCATTCCTTTTTTGTCTGAAGAAGCGGTGTGTGTACACTGCGAAAGCGCTCACTTCATTAAAGAATTTCTGGTTTTATCTGCTTTGTTTCGTTTGGATTACTACATATTGATCATCAGTTTGAACTGTGCATTCTACCTTCACTCTGTTTGGGATTTCTTGGATTTATTCATAAACACTACTTGGGATTTGCTTCTACGCATGGTTTTTCGTTTTATATATATATATATATATATATATATATATATATATATATATATATATATATATATATAAATATATATCATCATTTTCTGTAACCTGTGTGATACATAACAAAGCAGTGTTCTTTTTACTACGTGTTCTCTTTCTTGTATAGTCATTAATCAGTTTCTTTTTCTTCCTTGTTATTTGTTATGAACTTTTTCCTTTCTTTTTTTGTTTTCTTCTAAAGAAACAAACTGGATTTTCAGATTGCTGAATACTTGCATCCAGAATTCCAAACTTGTCAGGGGCATCGTCTTGTTTCATATGGATTAAATGATCTTTGCAGACAATAGATGCCTCCTTTCCTAAATGTATTCTATCTGTTCTATGCCTGACATTATTTATTTAATCAGTCCAGTCATAGTATATGAAACAACAGTTCTCCAAGCCATGCCAATTGCACAAGTGCAATCATCATCAAGTCTAGCTTTACTTCTAACAATGGTAAGCAAATCAGTCAACTTTTGACACAAAGACACATATCACCAGTGTTATCAGCTGTTACCTTTAAATATGCATAGCATTTATTACACTGTAAAGATATTTCTGTATTAGCAAATTGTTAATTGCATACTCATTTAAGGAATCCATATTCAACTTCAAATGAATAAAATATTGTAAAAGAAAAGAATAATCAAAAACAATAACCACAGAATTCAAAGAGAACTTAAATCAACTTCTATGACAAAAAAAATCACACCAGAAATATACAAATAAATAATAAATTAAGTACATTGAAGTTGTTCTGACTATACAAGTTCTGCAAGCCACACAAAAGTTGTAATTCCTTTATGTTGCATGCGATTCTGCTCACTATCACTCACAGTCACACTTCTTTTTAACAGTGAATATCAGTAAATTACAAACCAGGGCAGGATTGTTTAGATATTCTCAGGGTTTTCTTTTCTGCAGTCTGTGTGAATTTATACATGTCTAGGCCCCTTGGGGTGGCTAGAGCTTGCCTGTCTAAAACTTCTCCTTTTCTAACAACCACCAGCGAAATTAAAGGTAAAACAACAAAATATGAATCAAAGTAAATCTTGTTAACAAACTATCCTTTCCTACCTTCAAACAGTTAAAAACAGTGATAACAAATACAATACAAATACAATATAAATTCAAATAAAACTTCTCTTACCAGTCAACTCCACAGTAAATCACTAACCAGGGTAAGATTGTTTAGATATGTCAGGCATAGATCTCCTCTCAAAAGCCTGTAGGAGACAGAATACAGGTATAGGGTCTTGAGGTGGTCTGCATAGGACATTTTACTTACACCCTGTATTCTTTTTAGTGAGGAACCACTGTGGATGTTCCATTTGTTTGGATATGCCTGGTTAGGTACATACCAAAGGGGGGCATTGTACTCAATAATAGGTCTGATGAATGCTGAATACAGTGGAACAATGACTTCCTTGGACCCATATGCCATACCTTTGTTTATACATTGCGTAACATAGAATGATTTCCTCACCACTGTAGACACATGATGGTCAAAGGCTAGATTCCATAAGTCCTTGACTACTAGGTCATATCTAGGAGGTATGTTGTCAATATGATAGCAGGGGTGGATAACTTCCCAAAGAATAATATTATGCATTGCTTGGCATTTAGTTTTAATCCATGGCTCTGACACTAGTTGTTTGTCTGTGTCAGCCACTCTTGCAGAATATTTGTGCCAGTGTGAGATTCAATGACGGCTCCTAATTTGCAATTATCTGCAAATTTAGTCAGCCAGAGACCACTGACATTGGTCATGACTTCTGAAAAGTAAATGCCAAAAAAGAGCGGTCCAAAGATTGATCCCTGAGGGATTCCACTTGTGACTGGCCTCATTGTAGGGGTGGACTCCCCAGTTCTAACTTTCTTGGTCCTGTCTGTGAGCCAGTTGGCTATCCACTAGGTAACATACAGGTTTGTATCTAATCTCTTGAGTTTATCACCAATGCCTGAGTGGAGTATTGTGCCAAATGCCTTGTCCAGGTCAAGGTAGGCAGCGTGAATGATTTTGCCCTCATCCATTGCTTTGGTAACCTTCTCAAAGAAGTCCACCAGGTTGGGTAAGCATGATCTGCCCTTGACAAAACTAAACTGGGCTGGGTCCAGTGTCTGAAGGTTTACTATATCTCTATTGATCATGTCCATGATAATTCTTTCCATGGCTTTACATATGAGACTAGTGAGACTTATAGGTCTGTAAATGGCCCATCCTTGTGCAGAGGGATGACGGTTGCCTTTTTCCAGTCATGAGGCACAAAGCCTGTTTGGAGGCTACAGTTAAATAGTAATTCCAGAAGGCCTGATAGCTCATGTTTCATGCCATTTAGAATGCATCCTGGGATATTGTCTGGGCCCATTGATGCAGTGTTCCTGGCCTTAGAGAGAGCATTAAGGACCTGTTCCCTAGTGAAAGTAGGGAGAGTTGTATTTGATGATATTTCCTGAGGTTGAGGGGGAGAGAGGGGTAAAGTTGGAGCTGAATTTATCAGCCAGGAGGTTTGCTATGTCTTTTGGCTCAGTATAGGTGACTCCATTTACAATGAGCTTTGCACACAATTGTGTATTGCCTTTGAAGTTGTGGACATAGCTAAAGAATGCTTTGTGGTTGTTCTTGACCTGGAAGGTCAAACTTACGTTAAATTTGGCTTTAGTAGACTTTATTTGTCCTGTAAGCTGTTTGTTTAGTTTGATGAGAGTGCTTTTATCCTGCTGGGTGCTGCACCTCCTAATTGTTGCCATGATTTTCTTCCTCCTGTTATACAGCCTATTCATTTTGTAATACCACCAGGGTGGCTTGTTTTTTGAGTAAGTTCTGTACTTCTTCCTGGTGGGTACAGCTGCCTGTATGCAGCTATTAACATACTTGTATAGAATTCTGTGAACAGTTTTGCATTGGCAGCAGTTTTCTCATGGCTTATGGGGGCTTGAAATTTTGCAGGTTCTTACTTAAAAGCAGGAAGTTAGCCTTAGAATAGTTCCTGAATATTCCAGGTTTAGCTGGGGGTCCAGGTTTTATTTTTACTTCAAAGGAGACCATTTTTTGGTCTGACCTTACCAGGGAAGGCATTACAGTAGGGGGTATGCAGCAGTCTCCCATATTAGTAAGGACCAGATCCAGTATGGTTGCACCTGGTTACTGTATTGACTATCTGGTCCAGGGAGTTTGTGTTTACAAAATCCAGGAATCTCTCTGCATGTACATTTGGTGTCATATAGGATTCCCAGTTAATAGTGGGGTAATTAGAGTCACCCATGAGTGTGGTATTAGGTTGGATGGTTAGTGTTTCTAACAAGTTTTAATACGTGGTCTGGGTTTTATGGGTCATAGAGGTCAAAATCAGCATCTGAAAAGAAGGAAATTCACTGGAACAATGTTTGTACCTTCCTAATGTGGTTGCTGTATCCCCCATATCTGTAATACTTAAATATGTTAAATCTGAGATCACTGTAGCTTGGAGAAAAGAGAAAGCTTTGAAAAACAACAAGCTCAGTCCTTAAATACAAAGCCAAGAATTGTATATTAGTGACAGCACATGAGAGTGTTGAAAGTACATTCTATGTCTTCCCCTTATAGCTGAAGCCTGAGAAAAGGTCATTTCAGGCAGTCACCACTGTTAGCAGGGATATGGTCTTCATCTAGCAATACGTATAATTTGCAGTCTAGTCAGTCATCTCAGTTTTGTTATGATGTTTCACAGCCATCTCTCTGAATGTGTGGTTGTGGGCCAGTCACACGTATGTCTTAGAAGATGTGTTATTCTAAGAGGTTGGGTGGTGAAAGTGACCACTTCCATGGAACTATGATTCTCATCAGGTGATTCTTCACGTTCAGTTTTCTAGCAGTTGCTTCTTGGCCATTTGATTCTGAGCTATTTTGTGTATATCATATTTCATTTCTGGAGTATTTTTCGTAAGTTTAATTTTGCACATTTGTGACCCCACTTGACCTTTACAAATTTTATGGTCTCTGATAATTATTTGTTGATCTCTTGTTTGTTTGTCTTTCGGCTTTTCCCAGTTAGGGGTCGCCACAGTGGAACTTTGGTCCGCTAATGATTGTCAGTAGATTTTCACGAACGCTGAGGTGCCAGCTCGACGTTCAACCTTCAACGAAGGCACGCCCATTTAAGCATGTCTTTCGAAAGCCTAGCCAACCGCGGGGAGGACATGCAGACTCCACACAGAAGGCACTCCCCACACTCTAGCCGAGAATCAAACGGGAGAACCTCTAGCTGTGAGGCAACAATGCCTACCACTACACCACCACAGATTCATTTGTTGATCTCTTGTTAGATTTTTGTAAACTATTACTTTCCTGGTGCTATAAGATTTGTCCTGTAGTTTATTGTGCTGATTTTATTAAGACCATTCAGGAATGTATTTCCTTGATTAAGAATAACATTGCTGTTATAGTTTGGTGACTGTGAGCAGTGCGCTTTGTAACCTAAAAAATCTGTCTTATTTTGTAGATGATCTATAGGTGGAGCTCAAACCACTGATCGCTTTCTTGAAAATTTGCCCAGACTTGTAACCCAGCTCCCTTGTGGAAGAATGAAAGAATGTAGACTTAAATATTCCAATATGATTTTGTTTGCAGAATCGTTTGAATTCTTGTGACCTGAGCTTTAGATAATTCCTGCTGACAATCTACGTAGGTAATCAGTTCCTTGAAAATATTGATGTTATCACCAGAACTGAATTGTCAGCCATTGTAGGATTCATCCAGATAACCACTGACTACTTTGAATCTACCTCCACTATAATTAGAAAACATTTTGTCCACTGTGGTACACATTAACATCAATATGAATGTGTTGCACAGGTCTAGATGGCCATTCTGAATGATGCAGAAGTGCTATTCCTCAAGTGGTTAAGTGTTCAAACTGTATACTCATGCTGGGCCACCATATGAAAACTGTGGACAAGGAGCTTTATTCTGGTTGCTCCACTGCGTGCCTCTATTGTATTGCATGTAATACTCTACTCTGACCCCCAAGAATGACCTGTACCTCTAGACCTAGATTCACTTGCTTTGCTAACAGGCATATTTCATTGGTAACAAAGTCATGGTATAGTAGTCATATCCTCTTCTTTATAGCTAGATCTTGCATTAAAACAAGTACTGAATCATATCTTGTATTTCCTTTGCATGTTATCTATTGTCACAGGTAAATGAGCAATAAATGGCACATAGTACATGTCATTTCATGCCACATTTACTGTATCTTCAGGTATTTCATATAGTAATTGTGACAGTCCTTCAACATAACCATGGAGCATTATTACTTTATACTTAGTGTCACTGAAGTGTCCCATAGTACTAGAGACCACTACAGTAAGCTGTGTGTGTTCAGCACAGATATCTCATCTTGTGGGTTAAAAATACCAAACAATTACTATTAATCTGCAGCCAGTATTAACTTCTTTCATAAAGATACTGGCTGAACTGCCACACTCCCCAGAGCAGTCTAAATGCTTTTCTCTTTATGGCATAAGTACATTCAGCTTTCACCACTAGTCTTAAAGCAAATCCTGTGGTTCTTCGTAGACATTCTGGAGTTCAGTGATGGAGCAACACTGGTAACACATGAACCACTGCATGTCATCTTTGTTAGGGAATGATGGCTCATAGTGGGTTATAAATAATTGTTGTAACACCGTCAAAAGATTTGGTAGAAATGTATGGTCACAGTTACCAAATATATCCTTAGCTCTGACAAGCACTGAGTCCTAGGTGTCTGTGTGACAAGCTGTACATTCTTCTGCAATCTGTGTAGTTTAGTTTTGTAAATCACAATACATTTATCTTTTATTCACATTTAACCCATATCTGCTAGCCCATCTTGGAGTTTAGAAATTACAGATGCACTCCTCTTCATTCTCTGGCACCCCCAGGATAACCTCATGATAACATATGGCATAGCAGGAATTCCTTGTAATACTTGGTCTTTTGCATAATGCCAAGTAACTGCTGCAGATGCATTCAAACATCAGTTGATTACACTGGAAAACCGCCTGTACACAGTATTTATCAGGAATTCTTTAGCAGAATTGTTCCCTTTTCTAAAACAATATATTCACTGAACAAACATAACATCAGTAAACAAAACTTCTTAAAAAATCAGGACATGGCTTAAGCTGATATTGTACATTTCTATCTTGTACCCAGTAGGAATTCACTGCTCGGACAGATACAGCCCCGGCATCTTGTACTTCCTGCAGTTCATTTTCGATGTTAGGCATGAGGGCAGAAGGTAATGCTCTGGACTCATGGAAATTTTGACTTTTGTTTGGTTCTAATTCGGCCGTTACCTTAAAGTCCTTCATTTTCCTCATGTCCTTCTCAGTCCATTATGGATAACGCCTTGTTTGTGACGTGTGTAGTACTGCTTTTAGCAGCCATTTGTAGCTCTTTTAACAAAGTGGTATTATAAGTCAAATTAAGTCATTTTTAACTATTCTGTGTCACAAATTTCTGCCACTTTTATATCATATACATATAAGCTGAACTGTTAAAGTTTGTTTTTATGTGTCACACTTGCAATTGTGTTGGTCGGTGTGTTATCAATTTTTCACCAGCATGCCTTTATCTGATGGTATATATGGAAGTAATTTCTTATACCTTGTTATAGAAACCATGTGAATTTTCACTGTGTTCTGGTTTCTTCCCACATCTAAAAAGCATACCTTTAGCTGAACTGTTGGCCCCCTGAATTACCCATTCGTGTGCACAGAAATCTGTGAAAGTATGCTTGAGTGTGCGTGTGTGTGCGTGTGTGTGTGTGTGTGTGTGTGTGTGTGTGTGTGTGTGTGTGTGTGTGTGTGTGTGTGTGTGTGTGTGTCTGTTTACATGTAAAATGATAAAACATCAATATATCTGGTGATTTCTATCACACAGCATACCTTTACTTGAGCTTTTGGTTTGTGTAGTCACATTCTAATACTGGTTGGTAGTTACAGTGCAGTTACGTAATATGGCCAGTTCCCTCCTGGCAAAAGCAGTACAAAGGGCATTACTTAGCAGTTCTAAAAGTCCATAGGTCGCATGGAATAGTAAATAACTACTCTCAGTATATCTGGACCTGTTGACCTTAACTGTTGAGTTCATGCTACTTAAGAGCATCTTGTGTATCTGTTTATTAAGTGAATATGAACACCATCCTATCTATAACACTTTATCTTCCCAGCGTTAACTCTCTAAAAAGCAATTAGTATTTGAGTTATGTATACAGATTTTCAGTTAGATAGAAGGGCCGCTAAATATTTAATCAGATAGTTCGATAATATTATCACAGATTGCTGTAAACATAATGAATGTCTAGGTATGCCAACATTTCAAAGAAAACCCTAATCTTAATAACTAACTTTTCCACTTCCTTTTCTCAACAGCAGTAGTCTAGCAAGAAAATAAATTCCTTAAAGCTGTAATAGCCCAAAGGCATTTTCATCTTTGTTAGGCCAAAGGTAACACAATCTGCTGCTTCCTCTGGAAAAAAAAAAAAAAAAAAGCAGAGTAGTTTGCATTTCCTTTTGTGTTATGTTGAATCAAACCAACCTGCCTGTGCACATGACCTCCTAAACAGCAAACATTACTAAAAATAGTCTGAAGCTGATGACAGCTTCACATAATTAACCTTTTAAAACATAGACTGACAACCTTTAAAGTTAGGAAAACTGTACCTCTAAAGTGTGAAGTGTAATCAGGCAATAGCATTTAGTTTAAGTAATCAAAACAATGTGATATTTGTGAAGAACGCTGTAGAAAATGAAGAGGTAACAGCTACTGGGTTCACCTGGTTTGCTTGTTTTATTTATACTCTTTTATTTTACTTGTCTGATGTGGGTGGCTTGTTTCATTTATACTGCTTTATTTTATTTTGTTAAGTAGATGGTTCACTAAGAGAAGAGGTCCCAGTCACAGGAGCGCAACTAAATCATGTGATATAGTTAAGGCACCCCAATATGGAATAAGGGTAGATGTGATTTTAGCTGAAGTCTACAGGTTACAGCTTCTTTGCAGTAATCACTATGGTACATACTGGTTAGAATGGCATATTCCACTGTAGAACACATCTTATTTTTAATCTTTGTCATCTGTGGTAAAAGTAGAGGATTATGTGTAGTTGTTTATCATAATCAGGTTGTTATCCATTCATCCATAACCCTTTTTTTCTCATTTTTGTACATTGGAGCAAAGGTTCACACCACTGGGTGGCTAGCTCTGCCATGGATGTACTTCCATATTGCACACTCACACACACCTATGGCCAGTTTGAGTGTACAACCCAATATTAAATTACTACATATCTTTGGAATGTAGAAGGAAACCAGAGCACCCAGAGGAAAGCCACACAAACACAAGGAGGACATGCAGACTGTACAAAAGGCACCCCAACCGAGAATTGAACAGATAACCTCTTGCTATGAAACAAAAATGCTAGCCGCTGCACCACTATGCTGTCTAACCAGGTTGCTATATGTTTAAGAAATGAATGTCAGAAAATTCACATTGATGCAGTGAAGCAAAGCTCAAGAAATGAATCTTAACATTAATTTTGCGAACATGTAACTACTTGGTTATGACTGGAGTGACCCATTTAAACTTTTTTATTGTATATGGAGCTTTACCTGTTCAATGTGCTACCAGTTACAGAAAAAGAGAGAGAGATAAAAAGAAAATGTGCCAGAGTGCCAAGTGTTTTGTAGGACATGCCTACACCCTGATAAGGTTAGGTTATTCAGCAGCTTTTCTTCTATTTCTTCTTAATTGCTATTTGTATGAGGCAGTGGGTCATTGTGGGGGGAAGTGTTCACTTTCCCCACTGTTGTGTGACTGTGGCGTTGGTATATATAATTTAAGGGGGGGTGGGAAACCTCACATGGAGATGCATGGGAGGCTTGAGTTTTTTATTCCCTTTAAGGCATTTTTGCGTTATTCTACTCGATATAGAAATCAATGAAACATACCCTATTTCCTTATTTTCGAATGATGCAACCAAATGTAGGGAAAGCAATTTGCAACTTTGAAAGCTGTAATACACTTAGGGCTGTTACACAGTTCTTTATCTGATTCAATGTACTACAAGGTAAGAAGAGAGAGTTCATAAGGACAACAAAATTAGGATCGAAATGGTTGTGAAAGCAGATGAAAGCTGATTCAAGATGAACACCTCAAGCCATCTTGGAGTTCTCATGCCTTCGGCTTGTATATCTAAACTGAATTCACACACAGGTTTCTACTGTGGGAGATATTATTACTGCAACTAACCTTCTAAGGCTTGTGAATGTAGACCAGTAGTGATGATGGTGACTGAACTAGTGACTATGGTAATCTGAAGCTGCGTCTGCTGACAAATGGTAATAGTTTCGTATGTGGTTATTACCAGGTCTACCATCCATCCATCCACAACCCCTTTTCCCATTTTTGCACATGGAGTCAGAGTGTCACTTCAATAGTGATGGTCATCTAGAGCCAAGGTTTAAACTGACGGGTGGCTAGGCCAGCTGCTGTAGCTGTTCCACACCACACACTCACACCTATGGTGGATTTAGAGTGTGCAATCCACCTACTGCATGTCTTTGGAATGTGGGAGGAAACCAGGAAACCCATATGAACAGAGGGATAATATACAGACTCAACCGTGAATTTAACCAGAGAACTTCTTGCTGTGAGATGACAACACTATCCGCTGTGTCACTGTGCCGCCCCACCAGGTCTACAGCAGGATATAATTAACTGCTGCTACTGTGACTTCTTTGCTCTCCGTACACTCCTTCTGGTCAGCCTTCCTGACCAAAGGATTGAAAATGGTGTCCTACTCAAGGCTGTCTTAAGGCTGAATAAGTACCAAGAAAGTCCAACTCTTGATGTTATGAAATAAGACATTAAAAATCTTGATTCCATTTAAGTTTTCCTCTCATTCTCATATGCTTATGGAGGGGTTAGGAAGGATACAAAAGCACAAAAATACATATGAAAGAATTTACCAGTGCTTGTTATGTAGGTGGCCTTGGGAGCCCCATGAACATAACAAATATCCATTATCAAATTCTAGTCTTCTCTCACAACTGATTGAACTTCCTCAGAACTTTAAATCTCTCCATCAAGCCTCTAATCTCAGATGTTGAGATTCATGGTGAAAAATAAGTACTGGGCAATGTGATTTTAACAAGTCCCCAATAATCAAATCTCCCCACTTTCTTATCAGTTCAGTCAAGCACTTACAGATGAGAACCTTGGAAATTAACAAAGCCACACCCCTCCTTCTTGAGCCATTATATGATGTGAAGGTCTCATCAGAATTCTTAAAGTTATGTAATTTGGTATGTTCCCCTTCCTTTAAGTGGGCTTCCTGGAGGTTTACAACTGCTAGCAAATAGTTTTTATGTAATCTATAAACTTGTTGTACATCACTGGGTTTGTCAATCTGTTCACATTCTAAAATAAAATTAATAGTGCTGACATTTATGTTAATTGAATATACCAACTCACAGTGATTGACACAGCTCCATCCCCATGGGCCTCTCAAGTGATTATTTATTTATTTATTTGTTTATTTACATTTGTTGACTGGGAGTGTCCGACTGGACGTAGGTCCATTTTCAGTGAAGGCCCGGGGAGAAAAGCTCCACAGTTAAAATAAACAGACAGTAGTTACATTGGATTACATAGCAATTAACAATTTAACATAACAATTAATTACAAACATATTTACAGATGAAGAACATAGTACATCAGTAGACAACTAGAATCTTTATCTGCGAAGTACATAACAGTCATTAACAAATGTTACAATAAGAAGTTCCTGCTGTATAATAAGTACTAGGCTTATGAGAATCTGAGCTTGCTATAATCAAGGTAGTTATTGGGGTGGAAAGAAAGGTAATAATTATCCATGACAACCCCTATATAAAGCAGGATAAAACCAACAAACAGTCATAAAATAATAGCAAAACTGCATCAAATCACTGCAATTGTATTTATGGAACAGAACTTAACAACTACTGCAAGACTGGTGGTAATCTATTAAGTTGGCACCCTCCGATTATATTAAACAAGTTAACATGTCACCTATGCAGGATGAAATCTAAGAAAAAATGTATAGCCTGTGCTTCTTTTTATATTTGTCTTTATTATTTATGCACTGTTGCACTTTCTGTAGATATTTATCATCTACTAGTTATATTAGGAGATGTATGTCTTATATTTGACTTAAAAGTCAGCTGCATGTTCTGTTTTGTTACCGTAGAAATACGTGGTGACGTCATCACTACGCAAGGGTGCACGGCAGTCAGGAGCCTTCACTGTAGTAGTCGCTACTTTGAGTATGGACATTTATTTACGATCTTTCTATACTTGAATAACATCAGGTAACCACCTAAATGTGTTTCTAAATGTGTTGGCGAGAGCGCCTTATTCTTGGCATACAGATCTATACACATATAGATTTTTTAACGATCTTGCAGTAGCTAAATGCATTATTTTTAAAGATTCTGAAGATTCTGAAGTAGCTGAATGCATCGAATTTTATCTCCGATTTTAATGTATGAGATATTTTTCACACTGAATGATGTACATAATTCTCTGTGACTATTGAACTCTTATTCTGCATTTTAAAGTAAGAAAGTATTTATGCTAGTGCAGGGTGTTTCCCGGTCCTAGTTATTGTATGTGATTTTGTGTTTTATGACACCTTGATGGTTTTAACCAATGAGCAGTCGCTCTATAGTATTTAAATGTTTGTTTCAAAATGTCTCATTGTTATACAGTCTGAGGAAGCCGAAAGGCGAAAGCGCTTACTGTGAATAAAAGGATTTTACTTTTTGTTACTACTGCATTTGGTGATTTTTCATCGCAGAAGTGAGAGCTGTGATTGTGCATCCAGCACATCAGTATTGGATATCTTTGAACTTAACCGACTTGGCTGTCCCTCTTTACTTGAAGTGGTGAGCATATACTGAACCTAACCGAGACTTTAGAAATTACTGCATTGCTGCCATAGTGTGTACCAGCAACCGTTGCTTATTAGTTGTTACTTGTTTGATTTTGGCTGGTACTACACCCCGAGGTTTGGAATTTTTTGCTGTTGGTTTTTAGTTACATCTACATTTCTTATTCCAAGTCCAAGGGGATGGCTGACAACGAAACCTCTAATATTGAGTTACCTTATGTACCACAAAGACAGAATTTTAATACAGGAACCGACAGGTTCCAAGTGTGTGTGACTGGCAGTGAGAACTTATTACTGGCATATGAGCCGGTCCTTCATCCAGCAGATGATGCCATACAGAATGAGGAGTCTGTGACTCTGCAAGAAGAACTGTTCACCTTGGAACATGAGACAATTAAACTAAAGAAGTTACAAATCCAGAGACATTACTTTGAGGCCTGTTTGGAGAAACGTATCATACCACGTGGCCTACGTATTCTGAAGATGCCTACTTCGGGCGATAGTGTACCGGACTTGTTGTACCAATGGCAACAACTCAACATGGAACTTAGTTATAATTATATGAAACTGCTTATTAATTTTCATAAACCTGAAGAAGACAGCTTGAGATTGAAAGTGAATTATATGTTTGATATGATTATGAAGAAATATTCTAAGAACAACATTGATGCAAAATTAGAAAGGGTGTTAGATAATGTATTAGTACTTGAAAGAAGGTTATTAGAACAGAAAAAGAATAAAATCTTAAGGGACATGAGGGATTTCAATAATTCCAATGTTTTCACTTGGCCCAGAGATCGATCTTATGCTACAAACAGTAATAATAACAATGCACAAGGTGGGAGGAACGTCCTTAGAGATGAAACTAATGGTAGAAATACCTATGCTCCTGCACCTACCTATGTACCAAATCCCAGCATAGCAGTGACTAGTAATACAGCTGGTATTGAAGTGCAAATGAACAGTAAAAATAACAAAGACAGGAATGTTTCTTATACTGAAATAGTCTTTCAGGAAGAAGTAGAGAGGAGCACAGATAACTCGAATGTTGAGAATATCACAACAGGAGAGCCACATGGAAGTAACCATACACAGAACCTAGATGTGCATACATCAGAGGAAGCAGTGGTTAGGAGGAAAACTACACAAGGTAATGGTCTACGTCCAGAACCCCTGACTAAGACATTGATGAATACCCCTTTCCCCATAGCACACAAACAACACACTGGTATCAGGCAGACAAAAGAAACAAATGTTACAATAAGAAGTTCCTGCTGTATAATAAGTACTAGGCTTATGAGAATCTGAGCTTGCTATAATCAAGGTAGTTATTGGGGTGGAAAGAAAGGTAATAATTATCCATGACAACCCCTATATAAAGCAGGATAAAACCAACAAACAGTCATAAAATAATAGCAAAACTGCATCAAATCACTGCAATTGTATTTATGGAACAGAACTTAACAACTACTGCAAGACTGGTGGTAATCTATTAAGTTGGCACCCTCCGATTATATTAAACAAGTTAACATGTCACCTATGCAGGATGAAATCTAAGAAAAAATGTATATATATATATATATATATATATATATATATATATATATATATATATATATATATATCTATTGTGAAGACCCACCACTGGACCAGTAATCAAGGAGCCTCAATCCTCACCACTGGCACTTGTGGAGGATGTTCACTGGGAGGATAACAAGTACACACACAGCATTTCCAGATGCAGCTCTCTGCATCAAGTGCAATTTCCATTAAGGGCACACAGAGACCACAGTCAGTCCGGGGCTTGTTTCTCCCTCTTTCTCCATATCCCCAATAAGACTACCCACTAGCACAGCTATGGAGTTGAGATCTCAGCTGAGTGTCCAAGCCAAGACTTCCAGCACCCTCTCTGTCCAACCAGGTTTTGTGTCTCTGCCCAGGTAGCTCACACATACACACACACACACACACACACACACACACACACACACACACACACACACACACACACACACACACACACACACACACACACACACACACCTTGAGATTTGATTTACATACACATACACTTGGGAAAGGTTGGCACATGTTTAATAGCTATGCCCCCTACTGCCCAGACTATAAGATAGTTATGACTTCCACCAGACACTTCTATCAGCTACTGTAAGGCTCTTCCAAGGGTACCCAATATACTGAGTGAAATTAATATTAATACAAATGGTAGTTTGACCAAGAGCAAGACTGTTAGGAGTGGCCCACATAGTGTCACCAAATGAATTTGCAAGTAGTCTCAGAATTTAAATGTCTCCAAAAAGATCAACCACAATGAAAGGTTTAAATATATTTAATAATAAATAATAAAAGAACAAGAAAATACTAAGTATATTTTCACAGTGATATCAGAGTTCAAAACCACAGGAAATATTTAAAATAACATTGCAGGACAGGCTCACACAAATAAAGAAAAACAATATCTAAACTAAGATTAACTATATTCCTGACTGAAACTAAGAGAATTATATTACTCTCTAATAACTTACTTCGTAGAGCAAGGCAGGTAATGTGGTGAATGTTTTTTCTTGTTGTCAGGCCCAAGACAGAATACAGAACGCTCAGTCTCTCTAAGACACTTCTCAAAATAATATCTAAAATATTACTGCTGGGATAGTTTGCAGAATGACATCACTTCTTGTCATCTGACTTCTAGTTCCCATGCAAAACCCCCATTGCTGGAAACTGGCAGGACTTAGCACCTACCTGTAGAAATACACACACAAGGGCTTTTGCTCAGATCTTTGGCAGGTGCTGAAAGTCATAAAACAATTGCATTCCTCCACACTTCCAGAGAATAATTAGCTCACCCCAAATACAATACAGAAAGCTTGCTAGTACAAATTGTGTGTCTCTGGCTGCATTGAAACATGTGAGATAGCATCTTTATCGCCTAGCCTATAAAGTGATTTAAATTCAGATATTTTTCTAAAGTTTGCTGGACTGAGGTTAACCCTCCAGTTTCCTCTGTTAAAACATATACAGTTAAACAGTTATACTAGTGCATGTACATTTCTGTTCTCTCCAGTAAGGCACACTGTGCATAGATTTCAAACACAAGTACTTTACAAATACCTTTTCAACACAAATGTCTGTATAAATCAGTTTGATATACATGACATACAGTTGTAATACATTTGTAACACCAGCATCTTTTATGCCGTACAGTTCTAATACATTTGTAACACAAGCTTCTTGTATAAATTGGTTTGATATTCACAAATGACATATAATTATTTACAAAATTCCAACTAACTGTACTGGCAGTACCTCCTTTCATCATATATATATATATATCATACACACAGACAAACAAATGACTGTTGAAATGTTATTGCAGTTGTGGCCTGTTATTGAAAAAATAACAAAACCAGACAATGTTACCATTTCTTAAAGTGCCAGCTAAAACAGTAGTGAGGGCAAACATAAACTCAGTCTTTAGAAACACAGATGATTGCTATATGTTGCTGAGACTTCCTGCCATTAATTATTATTACTAAGTATATTATTACGAGCATTTGAATGCCTTAGTCCTAGGCATTTTATATAAAAAAGTAATACTACAGTAAAAAACATTGATACTGAAATGGATCTAAATAAAAGTAATGGAAATGTAACAATCTAGAGACAGATGAATTTTGAGGACTGGCATAAACTGAAAAAAAAAACAAAATATCTATATTGCTGACTCTAATAAGCAGTAATTGTTATTATTTATTTACTGTATTTGTTTGTATTTGGTAGATGGGATAGAGCATTGATCTACATGGACCTTTTTGAGTCTCAGCCTTGAGCACTGTCTTGTTAAATGACTTGCTCAGAGTCACACAATAGACAAATGAAGGCTAAAGGAATCAAAACCTGGACCACATGAAGCAGCTCATTAACAGCTCATAGCCTTAATTCTTTGCAATGTTTACCAGACTATTATTTAATGCAGTTGAATACCTTGATCTTAGGCACTTTGCATAAAAAGTATCAGCATAAACAACAGCAAAGTACTGGAACATCAGGTGATCAAACTGCTAGTTTAAAGGCAGTTAAAGTGTCATTACTAGGATCTAGAGCGACTGTCCTATGATGAGGGAATATCAGGGATCTCCTTAGAGTCATTCACCCACATGAAGTAAGATAGCTAGCTCCACTACAAGACTGGGACAAGATAAGCAAGGGTTATTCTACCATATTTTTCAACATGGTCTATTGAACAGTCAGCAGGTCCTCCACTGATGACCTGAGATATCTGGCTGAGATACAGTGCCTCAGTGGCTATTTAACTCATTAACACTGACAGCGCTATACATGCTGTGATGTTACTCACATCTGTTGCACTAGGTACATAGGCTGCCTTGCCCCATCCAAACCAGTTTCACTCAAAAGGCAGACTGCACACAGTGCTTATGTTTCACTGTTATTGTATCATGATACTGAATCTATGGTATTCACTACTGTGATTACCAACATTAAATGTGAGATAAAGTACTCCAGTTGAACAAAAAATTCAAAAAGATACCTTTCGTGGTCAATTGAAATGATTGCTTCACATTTATTTTTCTTTTCTCAAAACAAGGAGCAATAGTTAATATTTATTGCAAAGAAAAAAAAACATGTCGGTTCCAAGAAATACAGAATGTGCAATCCTCATGCATGGTGCATTTATGTTTTTGCACTAGTTGCTGGTATAATCATAAAGAATCTTTTTACGTTATACAGTATTAATAACTAAACATTTATTTGACAATCCACTACTTGTGTGGCTTAAAAAGATTAAATCAAGATTTATATTTCCTGCAATTAAACAAATAAACTATAAGAACATAACTTTAAGGTTTCATTCTACTGAAGAAGCCCAGAAAAAACTTTCTGTAATTGGAAGCCCAGCGGCATGGACAAAAAAATGTGTTGATTATGGTGAACTCCAGATGTCCAAAACAACTTTTTTTCGCCAAAAGGAAAGAAAAAACATTTATTTCAACTTTGTAGCACATATATATTTTTTCATTTAAAGTCACATACCTACCTATACATTTATTTATGCATTTTTTGTAATTTCACTCAGATTTTTTTTTAGAAAAGTTGTTTGCCTGTGATTTCATCCTGGTCTGGTGTCATAGTTCTGTAGTTTGGAGTATTGTGTTTTTTTTCTGCAGCTTTCATAAGCAATTATTTCACAAATCATGCCCTTTTTGCATCTTTACTGCTAGTAGTAACTGAACTTGCATAGTCTGCCTGGTCTGGAGCCATAGTCTTGAAGTTTGATCCAGAATATTGGGAGTATTATAGCAATAACCCACGCCTGGGTGTGGGTAATGCTGGATTTACCCACGGTTGGCGTGGTTTGGTCCAGAGGGCGAAGCCCGAGGACCAAACAAAGCCAACCGTGGAATACAGCATTACCCACACCCAGTAGTGGGTTATTGCTATTATACCATGACATTATTTAAGAAAAGAAACTATTACTTTTCTTAAATAATGGCATAGTATAATGCCTGTTTACTGCCCTTCCGCAGATGTCTGGCATCCGCGGCAGTTCTGATGTACCGCGCCTGAGCAGTACATCAGAGTTGTATAGCAACGGAGAAAGCAAGATCTCCGTTGCTTTTATGTTAAGCTATGTTAAATGGGTTTAACATAGCGAGACAGTTTTAAAATAAGCAACGGAGATGTCCGTTGCTTATTTTAAAACTGTCTCGCTATGTTAAACCCATTTAACATAGCGAATAGTACAAAAGCAACGGAAATCTTGCTTTCTCCGCTGTTTTAAAATGTGTTCAAGAGCTATGTTAAATGGGTTTAGCATAGCGAGACAGCTTAAAATAAGCAAACGGAGATCTCCGTTGCTTATTTTGCTGTCTCGCCATGTTAAACCCATTTAACATAGCGAGACAGTAGAGTTATACTAATGGAAAAAAGTCCGGGCGACCGGACCTTTTTCCATTAGTATAACTCGATTTACAATGTGCACGCTGGCCAATCAGCGTGCACGTTTTGGGGGGGGTCATGGTATAATATAATTTACTGCAGGATCTGTGCTCTATAAAGTCTTCATAAACACTTATTTCACATTTCTTGCTTTCTTACCTCCTTCCAACTAAAAGTAATTGTACTTGCATAAATCTGTCTGGACTGGTGCCATAGTCTTGTAAATTGGATCACAACAGCTGGAGTATTGTTATTTTGCTGCAGGACCTGTGCTACATTACAACTGTTTTTCACCTACAGGATACTTGGAATGCAATATTTTCTCCTTGCTTGTGTCTACCTAGACTGCACTTACAATTTTGAAATGATTTTTACTGCTTAGCCTATTTCTTTTCTGTTTGTTACATTGTTTCTGACTTACTTACTTTATGTTTGATACAGTTGCTGTTTATTTCATTGTTCCACAGAAATAACTACAGTAGCTTGAAATTCTAGCCTGGCTAAGACCACAGATTTGTGTTACTGGTTTCCCTGCCCCCAAAGAAATGGCTTCAGTTGCTTGAAATTCTAACAAAGCTAGGACCACAGACTTGTAGTTTAGACTCACAGTAGTGAGAACACTGTAATTTACTGCAAGACCCATGTTACAGAGCTCCACTGGGTCTAGCTTCTGGCTTTTTTAATTGATTTATTCTCCTAGCTCATCTCATACAATTAGCCCTGAGCTGTGTTTGCCTGGGGATTTTAAATCAGGACTCTAAACAGTCTGGAAGCTCAGAAGCATTCAGAGAAGAGATGTGCTGATTGTGACAGATGGACTCTAGACATTCAAAGCAGCATTTTTCACTAAACAGGAAGGAAACATATTTATTTCAACGTTGGATTACATGATTATGTTGCACTTAAACCACCTATCTGCCTACACATTTATTTCTGGATTTTGTGCAATTTTACTCTGATTTTTTTTTTTTTTTTTTTTTTTAACAAACATTGTTTGCCTGTGATCTCAGCCTGGTCTGGTGCCATTCTCTCACAGTTTGATTTGCAGTAGTGGGAGTATTGACTTTTACTGCAGCAGCTGTGATCCAAATAGCTTTCTTGAGCAATTATTTCGCAATTTCTGTTTTTTTTACCCCTTTACTGCTAATAGTAATTTTACTTGCACAGTCTGTCTAGACTGGTGTTATAGTCTTATAGTTTGATTCAACATAGTGAGAACACTGTACTGTGAGACGATATGTGCTTTTTAAAGCATTTATCATTAGTTATTTCACATTTCAGTGTTCTTTCCAGCTAAAAGTAATAGTAGTTGCATAAATCCACCCGGTCTGCTGCTGTAGTCTTATAAGTTTGATTTGCAATAGTAGAATTACTGTGATTTTGATGCAGGACCTGTGCTACATTACAACTGTTTTTCTTCTGTAGTATATACATATGTGGCATTTGCTATTTTAAAACAATTGTTGCTGCCTGTTTCTGTTTGTTACACAATTTCTGCCTTCACTGCCTTTTGTTAATATAAATGTTACTGGTTTCTCTGTAACCATAAAAATAGTTACAGTTGCTTGAAATTCTACCCCAGCTACAACCACAGATTTGTTATTACTGGTTTTCCTGCCTCCACCGTAAAAAGCTAGAATTGCTTGAAAACAGAGTGTGGAGTTCTTTTAAACTTATATTGCAGGAATTTTTTTTCAGTTTTCTTTAAAAGAGTTTAAGAATAAAAACTGACTTATAGATGAGATATCAACTGTACCCAGTCAATCTGATTAAATATGGTCATTAAAGGTCTGAGTTTAGTTATAAACTTATGTTTTTATTCTTCAGCCTGAAAAAAATGAACAACTTAAATGTAGATGAGGTAGGTACTATCATGCTGCTCTACATGGCTCTTTTTTAAACTAGACTTTTTTATTAATTGAATTAATAATTCCAGTTTTATTTATTTTTTTAGAAAGTGTAATTTATGTGACAATTCTATGTGTATATGACTCCTTTTTGTAACAAATGTATCTCTTTTATCATCTAGTATATATAGATTTGATGGCAATGTTTGTTCATGATAATACAGGGAAATGTAATGGCACTTTTGATAATAGTTTCACTTCTAATAATATTAAGAAAGGTATGTCTTTAGCAGACAAAAAAGCTGTAGATCTAGATTTTTAAAATGTTTGCTAATGACTTAATTCCATATTTGCTTAGACATCCATTATTTGGAAAAAAATGTCTTTCTTAGGTGGATTTTTGGTTTTCATTAGCTTGAATTATATTGATTCTGAAATCAAATAAAGATTTGACTGCCAATTATAGATCTATTTCTCTACTAAACAATGTTTAATTATACAATTGTTGCAATACTTCTGAATCAAATTTTGTTAGATAAAAGTTTAAAGTTAATTTCTCCATTTCGATTTTGTTTTATACTAGGTAAATCAATATCAATTCCTATTCAGTTACTACAGGCATTTTTACTTTTGTGTAAAAATAATAAAAGTGATTTTTACACAGACATAACTTTATGTTGTCTTGATGATCATAGGCATTTGATTTAGTTAATAGGGACTATCTTTTTTATATTCTTGAGTATATTGGGTTACCAAAAATATCATACATTTAATGAAAACCCTGTTTTTCAGACTAGATACTGACTTACAATTTAATAATATTAATTCACAGATAAGGTAGCAAAACTCTGGCATTAGACAAGGCTGTTCTTTCTCTCCCACTTTATTTGTTTTAGCCATAAATCCTTTTATTAATTCAATATGGTGTAATATTAATAGCGTTTCTTTTAATTTTAAGAGTGCATCCCCTGACAATTTTGGCTTACACCCATGAATTAATTCTAATGCTTAAAGATATTTTTTCATGTGAGGGGAAACACTAATACTGCTTGAACATTGACAAGCTTTGTACTTAATGAAAAGAAAACAAAGTTTATGTTTATAAACAATGATTCATGTATTCCTGGAGCTTTTAAGATAATGGAGACTATCAAATTTCTGTGCTGGAATTTTTCGGCCAACTCAAACTGGGTTTTTGCCTCATTTAGAACCTACAATGAGCAAAATTACTAGTTTAGTAAATTCTTGATCTGATTTAAGAATTTATTTTACTGGGAGAATAAACTTCTTTAAAATTAAGATTTTTCCTTACTGGACCTTATTTTTTGAAAATATTATTATCTCTCCCAAAAGATGTTGGTTTAAGAAAGTTAGAACTCTTTAGGCAAATTTTTTTAGGAGAGGAGATTGCCCGTGGATCCTGTGGCACCAAAACCTAGTAATGCCATAGGCTATAATATTAGAAATCTTGAATTACTTACTTGTATTTGTTTGTAGTTAAAAGATTATAAAGGGTTGGAGTCATGCCATGTTTTGGGTTTTAATTCAGTATGGCAAATGAAATTTTTCTACTTGGTGGTCAGAGCCTTAGCTGGCTCATCTAGTACCCGATGCCTGTTTCCAGTATAGCAACGTAGAAAGCCAGATGGTGCATTTGTACCAACTTGCTTCTTAAAGCCAGATACAAGCCCCCTGAGCTCTTCAAGTGAAGAGCAAAAAATAATTTCTACTTTTTAAACTTAATCTACATGTAGCACTGAATGGCCTTTCTGTACCACCATTCAGAAATGTTGCTACAGAAAAAAATGTAGGAACTGTACTTCTCCATCATGCCCCACACATTGCACCTGGGATAGCTATCCCCTTCAAACCACTCATGCTATGCTTCTGATGCTGGGAAGCCTACTATTTATGAGACTATGAAGATCCCTATTTAAAAGGTATATGGTGTCTTAATAAAAATATTTGGCAATATTATATAATCTCCATTTTCCTTGGTTTGAGTTGTATGTAAATTCCTACTTTCATAGTAATATTAAATGGAATTCTTAAGGCTGTCAAGATGTTAAGAGATATCTGTTGGGTGACTTAAAATTTTTGAACAGGATTAAATTAAGGTCTGATACCTGTAATTTTTCGCCATTGTTTGAACTGATAATCAAACAATCAAACAAAGGGTTATCAAACAGTCTTCACTTTTTCTTCTTCTGTGATCACAAATGTCACAAGGCTTCATAAGCTTATGAAGATAAAGCCAAACTTAATTTTCAGACTTGTCCAAAACATAAATATGGCTGTTTTGTATGTCTTAGAAAACTGGAATGAAAAACTCTTTTATATGTTAGAACACTGAGGTTTGTTGTTTATCTGTAACTGATATCAGTTGAGGCTAAACTAATACAGAAACAGGATTATCAAAGAAAATTGTTTTTGAGAGCATATCTGACACCAAATATATTAGGATGGTCTATAAATGATAACCTTTGCTGGCATTGCTATCATTTTGTGGTATGTGGAAACGTATGGTGAGATTACTCCTATATTTCAATATAGTGGCCAAAATGTTTATATTGTTAGCTCTGGTATCTTCCATTTATATTCCTACCTCTTATGATTTATGATTTTTGGATTATTTTAAGTTGGACAAATTATATAAAAAGTCATTATGTCAGTGTGCTATGTGTGACAGGACAAGCCTTTAAAATACTTTAGAATGTTAAAATCAAGTTTGTGTTTGTGTCTTTCAGCTTTTCCCGGTTAGGGGTCACCAAAGCGGAACTCCTGTCCGCTAATGATTGGTAGTTGATTTTTACGTGCCGAGTTACCAGCCCTGATGCACAACCTTCAACGAAGGTATGCCCATTCACACATGTCTCCACGCAGAAGACGCTCTTGCTGAAAATCGAACCGGACAGTGTCTTACTGTGAGGCGACAACGCTACCGCAGCACCACCACCCTAAATGCCGATTTTCCATTGCATAACTGGATAGTCTATTTTAATGTTTATCTTCAGTGTGAAAAGGATGAAGTTAATGACTGAGTATTTTATTTTGCACATGGAGGACAGGAAAGGAATGTCAGTTAAGTGGGGTTATGGTGTATTAATAAGATGTATTGTACATGTTGTTACTATATATATAAAATAGCCTCCGTGGACATTGTACCTCAATTACTAATTATATTTTTTTTCTTCAGGTTTCCACTTTCTTATTGTACTTTTTTGGGCTACCACTAAAAGAAAACAAAAAAAAACAACAATGCTTTCATATCTTTAGCACATATTATTTCACACAAACTCAGTAAAACACTATCTAACTTGAGATTTATTTGCTTTCCAAGTTTATGATCAAATATATTAATTAGTTCCTGCTTATATTGAGTCAACCCAGAATATTCCCCAAAATACATGTTCCCCTAATTAGTTCTTGCTTATATTGAGTCAACCCAGAATATTCCCAAAATACATGCTCCCAAGTGCCCTTCTTGAAGCTAACACAATGATCATTCCTTGCACCAGAAAACAAATTTCATGTCTTACTATAATATAAAATATTTGTGGAAGCATTTCCATACAAAAATTCTAAACTTTCTTGATTTAGTTGTATATCTATGGGTAGGACAAATCTCCTTCTGTTACTTATCAAGTATTTCCCTTTATCATTTCTCACTCCAGTATTTTTTTATTTTATACTAAGACGTGATTTCGGATGTAGTATAACCTTCTATGCTCTACCTATAACTCTTGTGATCACCAATGTATCTGCAATTTCCCCAACTATAAAACCTAGTACTTGTGATTTAGAACAACAGTTTTCTAGTCTTTTGCTTCCTTTCTTCAGTTCTGACAGAAGACCTATATAATCTGAATCCTGGAGCATAAGTACCCACTTGGCTTCTTCTTATCTTATTTTCGGTATCTTCTTCCGTTATCATGGTTATTTTTTTTTTTTCGATACTCCCACCAAACTGTCATCAACTCTTTATTTTTAGATGTAGTATATCCTATAGGAATAATTATATTTTTCCATGGTCTAATATCATAGTGAATGACTGTTTTATAGTTTTATGTACATATGGCAGCACATACAATTCTCCATGTTTTTGCCCTAAATGTACCCAAATACCTATATAGGGAGAAGTATTTGCTCCAACAGTTATATTCTGAATTTTGACTCAGATAAAATAATCTAAGTTACATAACTTTCATAGTACATTTTACATTTATAAATATAGTAATCCTAAGCCTCCTTTGCTAATATCATTCTTCTCCATTGCACTATTTTCTTTTTATTTTCCCAAATAAATTTTATAATCTCTTTTTTCATATTTTTTTTCCACATCTGCACTCTAGGTATATATCTGTAAGTTTGAACTACATCTAGAACAAACCAAAACATTTTAATTACTTGTATTTTATAATCAAGATCAATAAACAATAATTTCCAGTATCTAATCTTGTTTATATTCTTTTGACCGGTATCTTCCCACATTTCCTTAGCTAGTTATATACATCTTGCATTAAACAAATTCCCAAATACCGAATTTTTTTTCATGCCCTCAACAAAAAAGTGAACTTTTGAACCATGTAATAAGATGGGACAATAGCTTTTGTCTTTGTTTTATTTATTTTGAATCCCTTTCTACTAGTAAAATATTTCAGCTTATCAAGTATAATATGTATTTTATTTTACTTCAGGATTGAACAAATATTAAATTTCTGTCATGTACAAAAACGCAATCTTTTCATTTGCATTTCTAGATTTATATCCTTCAATACTAGAGTGCCTAATGTCTCTTGCTAATGATACTTTTAGAACCATTTAAAGCCAATAATAAAAGTGAGAGCAAACAACTCTATCTTGTTCCTCTCATGAGAATGAATAATAGGGAATGTTCACCTCCCCATTTCACCCTTACTTGTGAATCTTTATAAATATTCAGTATCAGTGCTACCTGTTCTCATCTCGAGACTATAAACCCAAATGCTTAAAATAGCGAAAGTTCATAATTGCGAATTTGAATATCTTGAATTTGCGGTTATGGCCTTATGCCATGTGATGTCCAGGATTGTGTGTTTATGGTGCGCGGTGCTATGTGTGGATCTAGGTATTTTGTCAGGTAAGTGAGTGTTTTGTAAGGGATTTGAGTGGGGGTTAGAGTGTGTTTGAGTGTGCTGATATGTTTGATGTGTGTGTGAGGGACTGGAGAATGTGCATGTGTGAGTTTGTTTTTGTTTCCTGTTTGTGCAATCTCAGAGTTAGTATATATAAGTAGGGGGGCGCAGCCCCCACGTGGGGGTGCAGGGGTGTTTGCCCCCCTGCTTATGTGTGTATGAGTTGTGTATGTGTGTAGTTTTTGTTTGTTTATGTTGTGATGTGGGTGTTGTGTGGTGTATGTATGGTGTAGTGTATGCGGTTTGTTCGGTGTTTTGAATTTCGCGGTTTTGGGCTCGGGTTTTGTAGTTTCTGTGTTTTGTGGATTCATTTTCATAGTTTCGGAATACTGAAATTCGATGTTTTAGTATTCCGAGATTATGAAGTGAATCTCCATATATATATATATATATATATATATATATATATATATATATATATATATATATATTCTTCTGTTTTGCATTAGCCATTAATCCATTAACATTCCATACTAAGAGGTCATCCTGTAACATATTACTTTTTATTCTTTACATTACCTTAGTTTTATACTTCTGAAAAATCCTGGTCTGTAATATTCTACCAGAAACCTACATGAATTATTTCTTTTCTTTTGGAATATCATTCATTCTGCACCTGCTCTCTCAAACTATTTACAAAAATTTGACTTCCACCCTTCAGTCTGAAGAAAAATAACATAACGTAATAACTATATACAGACTTCAAGGTACAATGGTACATGCTCTGAAACAGAGTAGTAGCTGGTTCACCTACCACCCTGCCTGACCCATGATGGTGCTCCCTACCCCAGCTCTTCAAGTGAAGAGTGCAAAAAAGGTCCACTTCTGGCCAGCTACATGCCCCCTCCCTCCTACTCCAGGAACTCTGCACACCCTACCCCCAACACTCCTCCTTCCTCACATTTTTACCCAACCAAACATCCAAATATTCTAGTTATATGTGACTCCATTGTAAGACATACAGGTGTGCCTCTTACCAGGCTGAGCAAGGAAAGAGTGACGGTTATTTGGGCCAGAATCCATCAGATCACTCATGTACTCAAGTCCTTGAACAAGTGCCAGTATGACTCTGTCATAGTTCATGGTGGTGTTAGTGACTTGAGGTGTCCCTTCCTGGACTATATGAATAGAGACATGATGGAGCTCTCAGGCTATGTGTCTAATTCAGGTATGAGCCTGGCATTGAGCAGCATTCTACAAGGATGATGTTGCAGTATGAGTAAAAAATAATTGACTTCCATGATTAGCTTAGATTTTAGTGTCATTTAAAGCGGGTCCAATATTTGTCAGCCTGGGAGGATATGATCAACATACCACATTGTTTCACCAGGGATGGCCTGCATCTGTACACTGTCGGGTTTTAATTATTAGCAAAGACATTGTCCACCCCATAGTACCTTTTTTTAGGCAATGCCAAACTGATAAATCACCAACATAGTGAAACAAGCAAATGAAAATATGAAGGTGTTACTGATCAATGCTAGGAGCCTAAACAAGAAACTCCACTACGTACAAGCCCTTCTCTTCTTGGAAGACATTGACATCTGTGTAGTAACTGAGACATTGTTTAAAATAGCAGTGAGCACTCTGGCTGTTCAGGGCTATAATGTCTTCCACATGTCTAGACCAGCTACTGTGCAGGAGGGGAAAACTGGTTTATGTGTCTCAATCTACATCCAGAAGTGCCTCACATCAAATCTAGTAAAGCAGCATGATGCTTCTTCATGTCCAAATAACCATTAGAAAGGTCATGCACCTTATATTAGTTAGCTATAGGACTCCTCTATGAAAAAAAGAAAGTCACTATGCCTGTCTATAGGAACTCAAATCACTCAGTATTAAACCCAATGCCATTTTCCTAGGCGATGTGAACTATCCAAATATAGACTGGGAAAGTTACACCACCACTAGTGCACAAGCACAGAGATTTCTGGTCTTTGTCAATACAAATGTCCTGGAACAATTAGTCAGAATACCCATTGGGGGAAATAACTTCTTGGATATTGTCCTTTCTAATATGGGGGCATCTTGTACCACCCCTTGTGTAGCTTCATCACTTGTTAAGTCTGACTATAAAGCAGTCTCCTTTGAAATAAAACTAAAACCAAAGATCCCTTCTATCCAAGGTACCTTTAGAAATTTATTTAATACAATTTACCTACTTATACGTGATACATTGGCAAGTTTCAAATTCAAATTCAAATCAAACCCAGTCACCTCCACTGAATATGCAGAAATGTACACCATCACACTATACCAGCATATAAACAGCAGTGTAGATGCAGCCATACCCAGTAGGAAAAAGTGCAGGGCAAACCTCAGAAAAAATCCACAAGGTGGAACCATAATATCAACTAGCTTTATAATAAAGGGAAAGAATTTTGACCAAAAGTAGGAAGAGTAACTTCCAGAATATTAGAGGCCTTGTCACTAAAATAAACAAACAACTCAGGAGCTTAATAAAACCCACCAAAGCCAAGATTGAGGCTAAAATAGCCACTTAAGCCAAAGGCAATCGCAAGGCATTTTTTTAATTTATATTCATACTCTCTTCCCAGATCACAATGCACCATTGTTTTGAGCTGATTATGAATGATGTTACCTACACTAAGGCTGAAGATATAGTGAACCTACTGGCCAGTAAATTTAGCTCTAACTTTACCCCTTTCTCCCCTCCATCTGTCCCTCAAGACTTACCTGAAACTGGCTCACCTCCAGCTATTACAAAAGACGAAGTCCTAAAAGTGCTATCAAAAGCTAAAAATCCTGCATTGATGGGTCCTGACAATATCACTGGATGCATCCCCAATAGCATGAACCATAATTTAGCTACAATCCTAACAACACTATTTAATCATAGCCTCCGTACAGGTTTTGTACAAAGTGAATGTAGAACAGCTACACCCATTCTCCAGCATAAGGAATGACCTTCTATAGACCAAGGCAATTACAGATCCATAAGTCTGACCTGCCTCATATGCAAAGCCATGGAAAGACTTATCATAGAATTAATCAGTTAGGACATAGGGAACCTCCAAGTACCAGATCTGTCTCAGAATGGATTCATCAAGGGCAGGTCATGATTACTCATCCTGGTGGACTGTTTTGAAAAGGTCACCAAAGCAATGAAATAAGGCAAAATGGTACACACTGAATACCTTGACCTGGCCAAAGGTTTTAATAGAAAAGCTAAATAAATTGGGAATAAACCCCTTTGTCACATATAGGTTGGAAATAATCAAACCAGGGGAAGTTAGATCCACAAAGAAATCAGTCACCACTGAAGTTCTCCGGGTTTGTGTTCTGGAACCTCTCCTGTTCAGCTTCTACTTTTCTGAAGTAAAAGCCAATACAAAGGGCTCCAGCTGACTGAGTTTGTAGACGACTGCAAGTTAGGAGCAGTTATTGAATAACTAAATGACTTAGCTGTAGAACAGACCATGTGTTGTAACTTTAAGAAGCATTTGCAAGTACAGGCAGGTGCATATAAATAGTGAGCATGTGCAGGCAGCAGTGCCATTTTGAGAGAACAGCCAGAGTGTTAACATGTATGAGTGTAGTAGTTAGTCTGTTTATAAGTTTATTTAAGTTTAAGTTACTAAGCCTCAATCCTGATGTGTTTGTGTGTAATAAAGCTGTTTGAACTGAACCCATAACTGTTCATCTGTTTTATCCTGACCGGACGAGCAACATTAGCCATCATGCAGAAAGGTTTGTCCCACACAAATAACTGGTGCCAAAATCATGGATTGAAACTAAATGCCAAAAAATGCATTTTTTTGTCCTTTGGGAAGTCATCTACCCCAGGAAACTACCACATTGACAATATGCCCCTAAGAGTTGTCCCAGTTATTCAGGATTTGGAACTTATATGGGCACTGATCTAACTTTTGACCAACATATGTCTATTGTTATAAGAAATTTGTTCTACATTGCATAACTTATAAACAAACAGATTGTGTCTAGATCTAAGGATGTCATTGTCCTTTACTTAGCCCTCATTAGGCCAGTCATTGAGCATAATGCCCACTTTGGCATGTATCTGTCCATACACATGCAACAACTGGAATGTCCACAGAAATACCTTACTAAAAGGATACAAGGCTTAAACGACATACCTTACATGGACTGGCTCAAAGCCCTGTCACTATACACAGTATCCTACAGACTGCTAAGAGGTGATCTGTGTCTGGCTTACGAGGCATCCTCTGACCCATTATTGATGGATTTACTGCACATCAGAAAGCTAAATTACTTCAGAAATACTCAGTCTAGGAATCTATACCTCTTCTGCAACATCAACAGACCAGTTTGGAGGGACAGGTTTATCTCACAGAAGAGACCGCTGCCATTGAACAGACTCCACATTCACATAAAAATGTTCATGCTTGTCCATATTCAAGTGCAACCTAAATCTATGGATGGGAAACAGAAAATTTACCCAAGCACTGTCCCCTGAACTACTAATGGACAGAGGCAGCTCCTAAATGCTTTTTCCCATGCAAGGGAGGATCCCCTCAAATTATCTATGGTATGATCCCATGATCCCAAATATTCCCATTAGGGGTAATACATAATTATCAACCATGGGATGGATGAAGCCAATCTCTAACCAAATTAGATAGGTTATTTTGAGCACAAAAAGGGAAAATGGCTAGGCTTGAAATGGCCTGCAAGGGCTGCAAGCCTAGTACTTACCTATGAACCTATGAACTTATAAGCATGTGCTACAGTTTAGACTCTACATGCTCAGGTACAACTTAAAAAAAAAATTATTATTATTTTTTTTTTTTTTACTTTTAAACTGCAGCAAACCGTTTGCTATAATGTAGCAAGCAGCTGCTACAGTTTATACTTTGCACATCACTCAGGTTTAGTAAAAAAAATGTTTTAAACTGTAACAAAATGCTTGCTATAATGTCGCAATCAGTCATTCCAATTTAGACCAGACAGGGAGCACTACAGTACTCAGGTTTGACCGCAAATGCAATGCCAGCTTTGAAAAACTAGTATGTATTAGAGAGCAACCTGGATCAGGTAACTGCTCCCCTTAACACTGCACCCTGGCAGTTGTCCCTTTTGCCCTACCCTAGCTATGCTTCTGCTTTGAAAAAAGTAAGAAAAGAAAACAAACAGCAGTATAAGACCAATCTGCACTCTTGTACATAGATTCCCATTCTTTCACTTCCCCCAGGCTAGGGTTTACTTTGGAAATTACAAAAACAGAAATCGTATACTTGTTTCACTCACCTGCAACTACAGGTTCCTCTGCATCTAGATAAAATTCCACTTACTCTTACTGTTCACTTTAGTTACTGGTATTTTCTACACATGTAATGTCTGTTAAGATGTTCTAACAGTTTTAATTTTCAGCTAGATGTATCTGTATATTGCCTTTTGTAGTAGTTGGCATACTTCTATTTGTCTAGTAGTCAAATGGTCATCCTGTCCCCATAATTTCCTGGATTGAAGCTGTACACATTCTGCATTGTTTATTAATGCTCCTTTTAGTGTCATGAAATTCACATTAACTGACACCAAAGTTGTGATGGTCAAGCTTGTTTATTATCTGGAGACAGCATTCCATCTGTCTCAGTCCATTACCATCAGTCATTGATTATCAGTAAGTTTTCAGGTAACCAAAAGACACTCACACCTAACTGAACTCTTGTCAAATGGAACTGAGGGCTCACAAAGTACATTTGTTACACTGTTAGTATTTAATTTTTGCTTCCTTCTTCCAGAAAACTTTCTGATACTATTATCAGAGCACAACCGTTAAAAGAATTATCATTTTTTTAATATTACAGGACAAAATAAAGAAAAACTTAAGGAACTTGGGAATTAAAGCAATAAAACCAACAAATAAAAAAATAATACATTAAATACTGCAGTAATCAGCATATCTACAGTTTCTCATATGTCTCGTAAGTCTAACTACAGTTTTCCGGCTCTAAGATCATGTAAGAACACTGACTCCATAAGTATAGAGTTATAGGGAATATGTAGTGAAACAAATTCCTTTCTCACCTTTGTCCTAAAACTTTAAATACATTACCTCAGGTAATCGTCTCATTCTGTAGTGCCTTATTTTCCAAGATCAGAGTGCCTCAATAGTAACTGTTGTGCAGACAGTGAAGATCTAGAATTTACACTTTTTCTCATAATATGAATCACACACTGATTTTCTTCTCTTTGTGAACTTTCTTTGGATGAACTCTAAACGGTTTAGGTGTCCTTTAGTGTAAATGCAAACAGAGGAACTGAATTCCACAACTGATCAAATATAAGAGCTAAAAATGTTGACTGCATCTATTGTAGAAATATTTCTGTAAGTAAAAAGCTTACTTGCTTCATTGCATTCTTAATTGCAATGTCCAAATGTTTGGAAAATAATTTGTCTGTTATTGCAATCCCCAATTTATGTTCTGCTACTACTCCTGGGAGTGTATGTTTTAATACAGTAGACTCCACAAAGGTTAGTTTACCAAATGCATGACTTTACATTTATGTATGCTAAAACTGATGTTGACTTTAGATGCCCATTGGCAGATTTCAGAAAGATAATTGTTAATTACGTCAAAGTCCATTTTACTGGAAACAACAAATTCAACATTGCAGTCATCTGCAGATTCACTTAGCTAACATGATTTATTTTAATGAATATTAGCGAAGACCAAGTTAAATAACATTGAGCCAAGTACTGACCACTGTGGCACTCCACAGCAAACCAGTGCAGGTTCAGATAAGTAACTCTGTGACACAACAGATGGATTACTTCTATTTAACCAGTTAGTAAACAACCTTACTAAGTAGTTGCTCTGTTAGTACTTAACCAAAGAGTTGTATATTGTTTCATGGGGCAGGGAGTCTAAAGCTTTTACAAAATCCAGGAATAGTATTCCATGTTTTAGTGGGCTCCTATCAGCAGACCAAAGACACATGTTTTCGAATGCGTCTTAGTCCAACTGACAAAACCGAAGTGGCATGTAAGCGAATTCTTTCCCTGGGAAAAGAATTCGCTTGGCCACTTCTGTAATTTGCCATTTTTGGCACTGTAGTGCGGTCTCGGAGTTGGTATATTTAAGTAGGGGGGGTGATAGGAGCACAGCCCCCCCCACTTAATCTCATGTTTTAATGTGCTTTCTTTTTTTTTTTTTTGGAACAGCGATTTTTTTTCCCTTGGAAAAAAATCATTCTGACAGTTCGGTTTTGTAAGCTTTCGCTTACATGGGGTCGATTAATCACTGTTCACTTACCTAAGCGTTCGGTGATCTAATATAGACCCGTTTTAGTCCACTGTTCATAACTAATTGTTACCTGGTTATAAAATTCAACTGTGTTTGTTAATAAGGAGCAACCTTTTATAAAGCTATGTTGGTTAACGTCTATTTCTTCTATAACCACGATTTCATTTTTCATAATGACTAGTAAACATCATTAGAAACATTTGCCAAGAATAAGTATAAGCCTAACTGGTCTATAGCTGTTAATACTAGAAGCTTTCCCCTTTTTAAGGGCAGGTGTAATACGTGATCTTTTCTTGGAAGCAGATACAGTCCCTGATCTAAGTATTAAACAAAGATAACAATAATAGGTCTAGTTTATTTACTTATTATTTATTTTACATTTGTTTACCGGGGAAGTCTGAATGGGCAGGGATGCCCGTTTCAGCGAAGGCCCGGGGAGAAAAGCTCTATACAATATGACAATCCATGAAACATACTAAATAGAAAATGTCAGTCCAATGAAAAAGCTTACAACAGTTTAGAAAAGAATCTAACAATTATGTCACAGATTCCTGCAGGAGTATTAATAGTGCAGTGAAGAGATGAGAATATTCACAGCATTGTTAAACATAACAGCAAAGTTAAGCTGAAATACTTAATAGATAGTTCCATAAACATTGGTATAGTTTGTATTACGAAGAATAATATAGGTTTTGAAGTTATAGAAAGACCTTATAACAGATATATAGACGATTTATGGGGCTAGAGTGGTCTTGAAGCAGTTAGCCTGGGTCAGAGCATGTACATATCCAAGACTTGGTGAGATAGGATTTTAATTGATTTTTGAAACTGACTTTGTGTCCTGACTTCGAGTGGGAAGGAGTTCCACATTTTGCAGTAGTTCAAGAGTATAGGGAATCACCTGAGTTATGTTTACTTTCAGATACTTCTACCAGCCCTTTATTGGTAGACCTTAGCTGACGGCTGTTGGTATAATGATCGATTATGTCATATAGGGCTGGGATTTTGTTAGGGTAATAGAAAGTTTGGTGAGCTAGGGTGAGTTGATTTAGGGTAAGTAAGTTAAGTTAATTCCATCCAGGACAGTTTGTGAAAGGCTAGACAATGGTTAGATCTGTAGGAAGAGTCAGTAGTGAATTTAGCTATCTTGTTATAACAAGTGGACAGTTTGTTTAGATCACCTTTATTTAGGTTAACTAGGAAGGGAGAAGCACAGAGAGTAATGTGCAGAGCAAGTGGGTTCTTGCTATGGTAGCTTTACTATTGGAGGTCAGGTAGTTTTTACATCTATAGAGTGTGCCTAGTTTTTTGTACACCTTAGTTATGGTTTGAGCTATGTGCTTGTTGAATTTCATGTTTTGGTCGATGATAACACCTAGTAGCTTGGTATGTGCAACTGGTGTAATATGGGTGTTGTCTAAGGCGATGATTGTGAAAGGGAGAATGGGGTCTATAGCTTTGGAGGGATGAAAAAGCATAAACTGTTTTTTTTTTTGGGGCTGAGCATTAATTGGGAGTCTGCTAACCAGGTTTCAATTGCAGTAAAGGATTCTTGGGTTATTTTCTGTAGAGGTTGGAGAGAGGGAGTGGAGCAGATTAGGGCAGAGTTGTCGGTGTATTGTACTAAGCTTGCATGAAGGGTTGCTTTATGGAGGTTGCTTGTGAATATTGTGAAGAGGAGGGGACCGAGTATAGATCCTTGAGGCACACATAGGGTGATGGGGAGAAGAGGGGATAGATTGTCCTGCCACTTAAAGGCCTGCTGTTGGTTAGAAAAATAGTTTTAAACCATTGGAGTACAGGGTTATTTAGTTTAAGTCTGAGAGAACAGTCAATAGTTTGCTATGGAATCTGTAACAAAAGCAATTGAAAGGTCTAAAAAGACAGTTGGTACCAGATTGCCTGCATATCGCTATTGATTAACATGATTGGTGAAACTGATAAGGGCAGTGGTGGTGCTGTGGCCAGGTAGAAAACCATGTTGAGTTTTGGCTAGGAGATTGTTAGAGAGAAGGTATTTTATTATTTGGGAATGTATGCATTTCTCTAGGATTTTTGAGAGTGGGGATAGTATGGCTATACAGTTTCCACCTTTGTGTAGTGGTATTATATGTGAGATTTTCCAGAGGATTGGGACTTTTTGCTTGGAGACTGACCTATTTATGATTGTAGAGATAGGGTATGAGATCGCTTTGGCTGTAATTCTGAGATATTCTGCTGGGAGTTTATCAGCAGCCAGGGTAGTGGGTCATAATTTGGACAGGTATTTGAGGATTGTACTGGTCTGGACTGGTTGGAAGGAGAAATAGTTTTGGTTGGATGGGGAACTTGGAAAGTTTGGCAGGGTTGTGGATGGAAAACTTGATGATAGTTTTAAAATGGAGTTGGTAAAATATTCATTGAATTGTGTTGCAATGTTAGTTATAGATGTGTCAGTGTTTGGGGTTGGGGTACCAGTTTTACTTGGTTGGAGAATTTATTGCACCTGCCCTCAACTAGATGAGAGGAAGCAAAAAGAAAAACAAAAAAGGGAAAAAAAGTTCTCCCTTAAGGTTAGCTGGCATAATAACTACAGTATTGTATGTCTCCACAGAAGTACCTTTCTTTTTAATTATGGACTCCTGACATATCAAGGGACATGAATCTCCATATACTGGCATATGACAAAACAAAAAAAATAGATGCAAGAAAACCATTTGTAGTAGTCCAAGAAAAAAAGGGAAAAGTAGCATTAATTATTGAAATTGCTACACCCACTGGTTATAGTGTCTTATATACAGAGAGACACAAAATCTTAAAGTACTATGATTTGCAAGCAAAAATAACAGCAATGTGGAAGAAAGATTCTCACACAGTTCCAATGGTGTAGGAACAACAGGACTAATAAAAAGAAATTTATAACCGTACTTAAATGTTCTACCAATACATGTAACCCCATATGAACTGCAGGACGTAATTCAGGTTACACTGTGGGTGTTGATAAGGGCACTCTTGGCTAACTTAAAAGACTGAAGCAGTACTAATTTCAGGAATTCTAATTAAGCCCTGACATAGGAATATGGGCCATTCTTGTCACAGTATTAGAAACCCAAAACATTTGGGGAAATTAAAAAAGGCAGGCACTTTACATGGACGGCTCTCTACTTTTGCAGTCTTGCCTAACCAAGTACTTCAGAAGTGTTCATTGAATCCATTTGCTATTAACATAGGATTAATCCCTATAGAAAGTGCTAAACATGGGTTCTTACTTCCTATATGAATTGAAATGGTTATAATATTCTTTTTTTGTTTTCTGATCTGACTAAGCTGTTTTCAAAATTAGCATTCTCTTGGGAATTTTACATTTAAATTCCCTAGAACTTTATTAAGTTTTGATTTGTTTTTCCTTGTTGAATATTCTTATAAAGTTATGAAGCTCTCTTCTTTTTCCAATATAGTATTAATAATTTAAAGTTCCATTTGTGAAGATTATTCCTAGAATCTGGTCTGTATTTTACTTCAGCTGTAGATTCGACATAATCACCTAATAACTCTTCCAAAATATTATATCCATAAACCACACCCATGTTGTTATGTAAATATGACCAGTCCATCAAGCATAAATCCTCCTTTATCATTTCATAACTGTACTTTTTATAAGAATGATTTGAGATTTTAGCTTTTTTCCTTTTTGATGAACATCAGGTAAAGTGCCTGTTTATATAGGAAGTGCATTTTCACTTGACCCTGAAAAAAAATACTGTATCTTCTCCTGCTATAAAAATGCTTATAGGTTCATAGGTTCATACTAGGCTATCTGCCCGAGGGCATTTATAAGCCTAGCCCATAGTTTTGTGGCTTACGCCACCCCTTTAGTTTGGAGAAACTATGCCCATTATTTTGCTGTGCCTCTGTCGAGCAGTGACACTGAGGTAACCCCTGGGGTGTATCTGCGATCTCCCATCCATTGGTCAAGATTCCTCTTGAACAAGGCCAGCGAGGTGCTCTGCCTCACATAAACCGGGATTTTGTTCCACAGCATAGGGAGTCTTTGGGTGATGAATCTATCCCTCCAGCACGTCCTATTAATAACCGTGTCGAGGTTTATCCCCAAAATCGCGGTCAAACTATTAAATTGAAAAAGATAGTATGGTAATTTCCTTATACATGCAGGTACCAAATAATTTATGTGATGTTGAAAAAGACAGTATGGTAATTTCCTTATACATGCAGGTACCAAATAATTTATGTGATGTACCATTAAACCAATTGAAAAAGACAGTATGGTAATTTCCTTATACATGCAGGTACCAAATAATTTATGTGATGTACCATTAAACCAAAAAAAGTTTTGTTGAAACCAAAAAAATAGTCCTTAAAAGGACAGCACTAACTGTACTTGAAAACATGGAAATAAATAATATTCAGGTTGTGTTCAGTGAAATACTATCTTCTGTCAGATGGAATGACTTCTAATTCACAGAGCACATATTTTAATACTTGACTTCAGTTCTGCACTGTGTATAATACTGGGATCTTATATTATGTGGCAGTGTTTCTAATATGAACATTTTCAAATTATGTTTCCTTTTTAGAGAAACCCATGAATACAGTAACCAAAAAAACAAACCTGATCATTTTCTAAGTTGCTTTTTTGCGATGTCTATAGTATAGGGAATAAACATAACATAGTAAGGAAGGAAAATCATAGCGGGATTGTTATTGTGGAAGCATGACATTCCCATGGCATTATTTTTCTAGGTTAATTATGAGTATGTACATGAACACAACAGAGAAGTTGGTCTAGTAATTCTTGTCAAAGAAACTATTCATTCAGACTTTGTTTCATGCAACAAATACTTAGAAACAAAGGTTGTGGACATTGCATGCCCAGAGGGTAGCAATCCCTTTAACACGTGCTACACTAGTCCTGGTATGAATGCTTCCAAACATATAGGATTTCAAAAATATTCATGGTTACATGCAGATATAGAGGAAAATGCAAGGAAAAACATTAGTTCGATTTGGTAGCAGATAATTCTGAGAAGCTAATCAATGATAGAACAGAGTCTCCCAATGTTAGAACTTCTTTGCCAACCATGTTATTATTGTTGTCACAGTCCCTCATGGAATGTGACTCATAGTCTTATATTGAACTATTTATAGGGTTTTGGTTCACAGTATTTACTAACTGTTCCTTTTTTTCATCTGTAACTGTATGACTCATTGAACTATATACCTTATTTTCAGCATCAGTTTTTGAACACTCCATTCTCTCATTCCTCAAACATTTGTTTATTAGAGGGAATACAGTATTCTCTGTTGAACATACTTTTTTCTTCTAAATTATCATTGATAGTTGTCAAAGGAATGGTATCTAAATGAGTCTTATATACTAACCTTCAACTCACACAATCATCTGGCTTTGGTGAAACCCCGCCCTATTTCTTGTAGGATTAAATTTGGTAAAGGAGAATTATGTGAAAAGACTTCAAAATTACTATGGTCTATATCAGTGAGACCACCACTTTTAGTGTTAGTTCTCTTTTTCTTTTTTTGTTATATGTTTGCTTTTATTATTTATTTGATGTTAGTTTTTAAGTTACGTCTAATATTTCAGTCAATATTTTTAATACCGTGTTTCTTAGTTGTTGATTTACCCATGATAGGTGAGGTTTCTAATTCATGGGCTGTTCTGTAGCTCTGTATTTAATTACACAAACATCACAATATTCTTTCTACTGTAAAACATATTCAATGGCAGTGTATAATGATTTGCAATTATTGTATGAACAGTTAATTCAATTCGTTTTTTTTTGCCTTCTAAAATAATAATAATACTTTATTTTAACTTAAGGCAGTTTAAGCACACAATGAAGTACATTCTAATAGGAATTTATTGTGCAACACTTCATTAATTTGGCAGAAATTAGAATTTACACAGTAATATACTGTGAATTATTACAAAACTAGAAATACAAAGTGAGTAATGCTCAATACCTGGATGTAAATATGTTTTAATAGTTGCTATTTTTAACTGTGAACCTGAAAATGCCATATATACAGAGAGAATACATTCATTCACTTTTATAATGATACCCACAAAATGATTTTTCTTCACCACAAAAGTTATCAAGAGGTAGAAAATGCTGCTCAATGTGCTTTCTATTTATTGCTGGAGTCAACCAAAAAAGAAAAAAAAAATGGCTGAGAGTGCTCCACAAAGTATATTTTATGTTTACTATAGAACACCCAAAAGCAGAATAAATGTACATCTCAGATGGTCTTGTTTATAATACTTTCAAAACAAAGAAATATAGTTCCCTTAGCTGTTACACAGACTGTTAATTATAGACATAAACCTCTAAGTGCCCTAGGTATGGTGAGCATAGATTCGCTCACTTTAATAATAAAATAATACAATACCTCAAAGCGCTTTACAGATATTGCAGCAGTTACCAAAGGACAAAAAGTGTCACTTCAAGTAATTTGTATTTGCTGCTGGAGTCTCAGAATGAAATAATCTCTGCCTGCTACAGAAGCCAGAAAAAGTGAATGAAAATGCATTTAAGAATCTCTAGTTCACACCACTTTCAAAGCAAAGAAACAGTCCCTTTTGTTACAGAAGTTCTCAAAATGTATGTTACTTAAATGCAGATGGCCCCAAATAAAAAAGTGGTAATTGCTATCAGTTATGCCCCTAGTATATCCTGCAATTATTACATTACTGTGATGTACCTAAAGTTGCTATACAGTCACATTCAAATTTACAAGAAACAAAACAGGTATCTGCAGTAGTGTCCAGAGTGTTAAATACCTTGTTAAATGCCTAGTAACAGTCATCAGCTTAATAAAAGGTATTCCTTTAAACTGAAATGCACAGAGTTAATATTGGTAGCAATGCTGTAGTGTATTGAGTCCAGTGATTGCACTCTGATATCCAGAAAAAGACAAATCAGTTAAGTGCTTCTATAGCATGAGATGCAAGTTTGACAATTGTTAAGCTCCCCTACTTCGCTTGTTAAGATCAGGTATCAGCTAGGCAGTTATATCTGCTAGCACTGACCAGCAAACTACGGTGGCAGAATAAAGAACAGATTTGTTTCTGACTGCTGTCTGTGCCAGTAACGTGTCCCTGATTTTGTGTAACGTGAGGGAATGTGTAATTGCCTGTCTGACAATGGTTGCTAAGTGCTTTGAAAACCAGCAAAACACAACACTTTTTCTCCTGTGATTAGAGTACATGGAGCAGATAAAGCTCCATGCACTACAAAGAATTATGATCGGGTATCTGATCATAACCCTTTATTATCTGTTATCGACCTGGATGTCAAAATTCACCTCTCAAGCTTTGCTCTTGAGATGAATTTCTTGGCATCCATATCTTGAACACATAATACGTCAGTTATGATCAGTGACCCAATCATAATCCTTTATGTTCTACTGGTCTCCCAGTATCATGCAAAGACCTGCAAAGCACATTTTGTACCTGCACATTGAAAAAGTACATACACTCTTCTCACATTCACTCGAAAAGGGCTGATGTAAATACACCGAGCTTATCACTGATTGGCTGGTAAACTGTTCATCACTTTGCCACCAGGAAAAACAAAAAAGGAGTTCCCAATTTAAAGTACAAGGCTGAACTCCTATATTAAAATAAGTACAGTCTGCTTCCTTGTAATTCAGAGAAGGAAGGGAAGTGAGCAGAAATGAACATTTCACCAGAATAGCTTCCTTTAACAATAATAAACATGTGATCAGCAAGGCTGGGTGTAAATACACATAACTTCTTCCTAATTGGATGGGGAAACTGTCCATTACTTGGCAACCAGGAAAAAAAATAGGATTTCCCAGTCTTTTAAAAAAGACGTGGGAAAGCTCCTAAACTAAAGTAAATACAATCTACCTGTCTTGATTCATGAGAAAGAAGGGAGGGCAGTGAGGTGAAAGAAATTTTTACCAAAACTGCTTTCTTTAACAATGATAATGGGGTCTATGTTCGTTCATCAAATAAAAACATCAAATGGCTATTACTTGAACGTTAAACCTCAAAAGTTAACATTACCAAAGATGCTTATCTTCAAAAATAAAATCATCGAATGATATGAAATGTAGTTTCTCATCTTACTTCTAGGCTAATCATTAGATAACAACATAGTAGCCATAGTTCTTCGTGATTATACTCTTATACCTACAGCAGAGTAGTGTATATATTGACTATGGCCTCTGTGGTCTGTGTATAACTATTTAAGATATGCTCCTTTCTCAGTTATATATAACTGTTGATGTTTGGTGCATCAGGCTGAAACAACAGCCATTCTGTTAAAATCAGTCCTTCTCCCTCTTACTGTTTCCTCCTTTGCCTTTTCCTTACCTCTCACTCACTCTCCATTCCAAATTCATTAAGTAGTAAATCAAATTCCTTTCCCCTTCCCTGTGTGAGTTATGCCCTCCCCTCAAATGGCTAACCTAAATGAGCCATTTTTATTTTCTTCCTCACTCAAATTATGTAATGTGCAGCACAGAAATAAAATGAGTTAAAACATAATAACAGCATCATCTATGGAGTTATTATGGTGCTACTTACTAGGATATCAATACTTTCCAGAATGTACAAGTAGTTCTATGTTTATACTTGAGATTTTTACTTATTTCTGAAACCAAAACATGCAAGTGAAAATGCACTTCCTACATAAACAGGCACTTTACCTGATGTTCATCAAAAAGCATGACATCCTGAGGTGCACGATCAGGAGCAGCTGGTGCCATACAGTAAAGGAAGACATTAAAGGAAAACATAACTCACAGTCAGACCTCAGCTGCTGTGATAAGGGATACATTTCACCAAAAAATAGTAATATAGTCAGAAGCATTGCACTCAATTTTTAAATAAAGATGAAATTATAACTGAAACCTGTCTTGACAAAGCTGTGACATTTAAGATTCTATATTCTTGAATCTGGTAACAAAAGCTAATACCGCCCTTTTCTTTGTGCTATCTCCTGTCTTCAACATCTTGCCATTCTTGCTTACTCCTCCTACTTTATCCCTCTCCCTACCAGGGGTCCCCTAATGGCAGTAATTATGTGTTTACTCTTTTACTGCTACCACTGCATTGTTGGGATTCATACACATGTACTGCAGGTCTGCACACTGCTGATGTCCTAGGAGCTCAGTGCATGAGCTAATGACAGATGTAGTGTAGGTGCAGCGGCAGCAGGAAGAGCAGTTCTATGGTAGCTTAAAGCAGGAGCAGTGCTACTGTGGCATGCATGAGTGATAGAAAGTATGTGAGAGCTACGTCAGCATACACCACTGTGCCCAATGTGCAGGCACATAACTGCAGCAAGTGGCAAACAGACACAAATGGAATCAAAGCTCAGCACAGCAGCCAAAAGCTAGACAAATGTGAGTGTACATAGCAAAGTGGCAACTATGTTTGTCATACAAATGAGGAGAAATGTGGCAGATAGGAAAGTAGGGAAGGGGAGAACAGCAAGTAGAGGTAAACACAGAAATGTAACCATAAGGCCTGAATGGTGGGGGGGATAATTTTTTGTGCAACAGAGTCTTTTTTTTTAAGTTTAAGAAAAAAAGTGAAGTGAGGAAAATACCAAGGGATGGCTGTGGATGGGATATAGGGAGAAGGGTAGATAGCGGGGATAAACAGACAAACATGGAACAGAGACATAGATAGATGGGTTAGTATGCACAAAAATGAGGGGAGGGCAGTGGACAGACTGGTATATACAAGTGTGGACAGTTGTTGATGGAGAGTTTTCAACAATGAACAAAGTAGGAAAAATGACACAAGGGAGGAAACACAGCAGGAAGATGATGGGGTGGGCTCCTGGCATAGATGGCTACCATGTTGACCTAGAACGCAACAAACTCAGCAACACACACCAGGGTGGCTGACGTTATGCACTGGTTGCTTCTCTGGGGGAGGTCACATAACAGTCTACTGATTGTATTACTCAGCAAGTCACTCCAGAAGTCATGCCATGTTATCGAGGTAGGCATTTAGCTGCTGCCATAACTAAGCACTGACTAACTTCAGCAGCAGCACTAGCAGCAGTGACCTATGTATGACACAAAACAGTGGACTGGCATAGAATGCATATACATGCTGCTGTCTGGAAAAGTGGACCTGCCCTCTGTGGCATACAACCATGTCAAGCCAATGACCCTGAGCACCTGCAAAGCAAAGTCTGTACTGTTAAGCATATTTGTAAAACACTATACCTATTTCAGGGAAATTACATCAAACAATAACAACAACAAAAGCTTACATTACGTATCCTACTCCCTGTCATGGAATTCTTCCTTCCATTGCAATAGTTGGTCAGGGTGATGCTACCGCAAATTATCATCATGATGATGACACTGCTCCCTGAAGCAGGTGATGCCACTGTCATCATTCACTGCCTCTGCCAGATTGTATTAGGTGTCCATATTCTTCAAAGGGTTTTTATGATTGTACATGAAGAAAAGAAAATGATACCCTCTTTACTGATCTCTGTAGAACAACATGCATAAGCCCTGCATTTACCACTTTCAGTAATAACAATAGCCATTCAGTAAGACAACTCAAAGTGCAATATGGCAGCTCTGTGCATATGGGAACACATTTGTGAATAATATGTTGCACAGAATAGCTGTGCATCACAGTGTTATGTGCATACGCATGCAGAATACATGAATATTGAGGTCACATGTTCTGTGCTAAATATTAAGTGCAGAGCTTATACCAGTATGCATAGGTAGCACATTGCATACAGGGAGCATCTCACAGACACTGGCATTACCTGTCTTCATCTGTATAGCCAACACACTAACTGCCTACAGTTAGCATGACATAAAGTGCTACCACTATCTTGTACAACACCAACTACCTTCCCACTTACACAACTTATACAACTAAGCTATAGCAGAAATGGAGCAACAATTCTGTGAATGAGGAGCATTACAGAATTAAGGATGGAGTTCTGGTAGGTACAGTACCTTGTCCACAACTACAACCTCTGTGGTGGCTGTCATAGTGAACCACTTGTCTTGTATGTGGACCTCATTATACTTGTATGACTCATTAGTTTCTGGTCATTTGTGGAGGGACAAGATATGAACAAATGATCCTGGGGGAGTACATTGCAAATGGGGTACAGAGTTCTGGGACCATATGTACAGGTATATGTATTGTACCAAAGAGGGAGATTAAGGCTATGCACCACAGTAACTTCTGTTGACCAATGCTATAAAGGGGGGAAACCATGCACAGAGTAGCATGTACACCCACTGAATGGCATGCTTTGTCTCTTGTTGTGCAGGTACTGTCATGACCTCCCACATAAGACATTGCCTAGAACTGTTCGGGAGCCAGGAGACTAAACTGCTGCTGCCAGCCCTTTGCACACATGCCATATAGCTCTTGGGCAAAAATGCTGCAAACAAGCATTGAAAAGTTATTTAAAATAAAAGATTAAATGTTACTGACAGTCTTGTCTTATCTTACTAAAGCTGCCGACTACAGCTCTCTGTTAGTGCCTAATTAAATGCAGATGTTTGTCAGATGTGCATTTGTTAGTGCCTTGTAGAATAAAAGTCTGGTTAGTGCAGATAACCTTTTAAACTTTCACGCAGTACTATAAAGTAACTGTCTATATAACAGATGAAATGTACAACAATACTGTACAGTTTGCAGGGTTTACTGTCTTCAAGTTTCTTTCCAATACAGCATAAAAGGTTTTCTCCAATAAACAGCTCTAACAGATCTCCCTAGAAATCAGATTACATCTCACATTTATTTATTTATTTATTTTATTTATTTTACATTTGTTAACCGGGAGAGTCCGACTGGATACATGTCCATTTTCAGCGGAGGCCCGGGGAGAAAAGCTCCAAGTACATAACAGACATATGAACATTGTTAATGCAAAAAAAGGAAGATAGTTGAGTTCTAAATACAATATAAAGATACATCACATCTTGGGAAAAAAAAAAACAACAGCAGCATATAAAAAAACATAGGTCAGTTACAAAGGCGCCTTGTTAAAAGCAGTTAAGGATAGTGAGGTAAGAGAAGGGTAAATGATAGTGGTTAATCAGGTTTGGAACAGGGACATTGCCAGAGAGTATTGAGATGGGGTTTAAGCTTTTTTTTGAATTGTAGGAGTGAGGGTTCTGAGGTGAGCATGGTCGGTAGGGAGTTCCACATTTTACCTACAAAGTTTGAGAATAGAGAATCCCCAGCAGAATTATTGGCTTTGGTAGTTTGAGCTAAGATCTTATTGGAGGAGCGTAAAGATTGCAGGTTAATATAGGGGTGAATGATGTTTTTCAGAGCTGGTGTTTTCTCTGGGTGATACAGTATCTGGTGAGCCGTTTTGAGTTGGTTGAAATGGAGTTGGCTGGAAAACTCTAACCACCCTAGTTGCTTCAAGTTAGTGCAGTGGTGCGTTCTAAAGGTGGAATTTGTGGCAAATCTAGCTATGTGATTGTAACAAGAAGCAAGTTTGTTTAAGGGTTGTCTTGTTTAGGTTTGTAAAGAGGGGGGAGGCATAGAAAAGAGTTGATAGTAGGTGTGTGCTGGCAATTGTAATTTTAGCGTGAGGAGTGAGAAAGTGTTTTACTTTATAGAGAGAGCCAAGCTTTTTATTGACGGTTTTGATGGTAAGATTGAAATGGGTGTCAAATTTAAGGGAGTTATCAATGGTAACACCTAATAGTTTTGTGTGAGCTTCTGGTGATATAGTGATTCCATTGGAGGATGTAATAAAGAAGGTGGGGGGAAGAGTCTTGTTAGTGGGTGAGAAAGTAAGTAGTTTTGTTTTGTTGGGGTTGAGAACTAGTTGTCGACTTGAGAACCATTTTTCTATTAGGTTGAAGGTGTCTTGGGTTGAAGCAGTGAGGTCTGCCAGGTTGGAGGCAGTGCTGATGATAGTCGAATCATCTGCATATTGAATGCATGTGGCATGGGGGGTGATTGTGGGCAGGTCATTAACAAAGATGGTGAGGAGAAGAGGGCCAAGAATAGATCCTTGGGGAACTCCAAGTGTAACAGGTAGGCATGTAGATAATTTGTCCTGCCATAGAACAGCCTGTTGCCTATTGGACAGGTAGGATTGGAACCATTTCAGCGTGGAATTGCTGAGTGATAGTTTTTTTAATGTTCACCATATCAAAGGCCTTGGAGAGGTCTAAGAAAAGAGCAGATGATAGTTTATTATTGTTTCTGAAGTTATTGATGGTATTAGAAAAGGATAGTAGGGCTGATGTGGTACTGTGATTTGGCCTGAAGCCATGTTGGGAGTTTGCTAGAATTTTATTTTTGGTGAGGTGTTCCATCAGTTGTTTGTGGACACACTTTTCCATAATTTTGGCCAGGGGTGAGAGTATAGCTATAGGTCTGTAGTTGGTTAGCTCTAGTGAGCTACCACCTTTATGGAGAGGAATAATGTGGGACATTTTCCATATGGAGGGGATGAAGGCTTCTGACAAGGTGCGGTTTATGATTATGGAGACGGGATAGGAAATGGCCTCAGCTGCTTTTTGCAGAAACTCAGCTGGGAGAAGGTCAGCTGCTAGCTTAGTGGGTTTTAGTTTTTTAAGAAGAGATGTTATAAAGGATATGGGTACTGGATCGAAGGTAAATAGATGATCTGATGTAGTTGTAGTATTCTGCTGGCATGGGTAGTGGAGTGGGCTGGTTGTTTGTTTGAATTGTGTGGCCAGGGATTGTATAGTTTCTGTGAAGAAACTATTGAATGTGTTAGCAATGCTTACAGGGCACTGTTGTTTGCAAGTTGTTGGAGTGGGGGTGGTTGCCTGGCCTGGGTGCAGGAGCTTGTTTAAGTCTGCCCAGAATTTTTGTGGATTATTAAGATGTTTGTGTTGGAGGTGGAGGAAGAAGTTTTTTTTATCATTTAAGATCATTCTTTTAGTTTCATTTCTAAGTTGCCGGAAGGTTTGGTGGGAGTGTGGGTCTTTAGAGGTACGCCATGTGACCCACATCTTGTTTCTAGATAGGATTTTGGATTTTGTTTCCTTAGAGAGCCATGGTGCGGTTTTGGTTTTAGTTCTAATGGACCGTATTGGAGCATGGGAATCTAGAATCTTGAGGAAGGTGGTGTTGAAGTAGATAACTGCCTCTTCAAGAGGAAGAGACTTGAGTATTGTCCAGTTGTGGGCTTTAAGTTCAGTTTGAAAAATGGAGGCATTGAATTTATTATTGTTCCTGATTATTTTTATGGTTGTAAGAAGGGGGGTGATTTTCTTGAATTTGATAGCATAGGTGAGTAAGTGATCACTCATGTCCTCTGGGTGAGTACCTGCTGAGTACTGGTCAGGATCTTTATTAGTAAGGATCCAGTCCAGGATGCTGTCTTTGTTTTGGGGTTTACCTAGTCTGGTAGGAGTGGATATGAGCTGAGAAAAGCCATGTAGATTTATGCTGCTAGATGGGGAGCTAGATGAGAAGGAATTCCAATCGATGTTGAAGTCACCTAACACTATGGATTCCTGGGGGTGAGTTTGAGTTAACCAGTGGAGAAAGTCCTCTGAGGTTTTGTTATTATTGTTGCCTGGGGGGATGTAAATACATGCTATATTTATGCTTTTATGTTTGTTTGGTTGAAGTTTTACAAGTAGAATTTCGGCATTGTTTGTTAGGAGGGGTTGTGGAGAGGCAAGGGAGATTTGTAATGTATTTTTGTAGAGTATGGCTACACCGCCACCTTTATGAGTTATTCGGTCTGCTCTTAGTATATCATACCCTGGTGGGATTATCTGTGTGTCTTTCATACTTGGTTTAAGCCAGGTTTCTGTGAGACATAGTAGGTCTGGGGAACAAGTAGCTAAAAGGGCATGTAGGTTGTGAATCTTATTGTTTACACTTCTGATGTTTAGATGACAGGTCAGAAGAGAGTTAAAGGGTCTAGAGTTTAGATTGAGAAGTGGAGGGGAGGATAGGGTGGAATTACAATTGATTGGAGGGGAAGGGCCAGGGTTGGGGTGGATATCACCATCTGTGGCTAATCTGCTAATATACATTCTTATGAAAGCAGTCTTTTGGGAACTCTCAAAGTCATTACTTTGGTATTTTCTGATGTCATACAGTCTGCTAATTAAACATTTTAGAGTTTTTCCTGTTGGAGAATGTTTCTGTATCAAAGCAGGCTTTTGATGATGTCATGCAGTCTGTTAATGAGATCCTTTGTGTTCTTGTTTCAAGGTGAATTACATGACAGTTCAGTTTGCCTCCAACTCTGTTCTTTTCTCGCACCTGCATCCTTATCTGTATTTTTCTCAAGTTGTACCAGCATGTTACATTTATACATGAATGCCGCTTATTTATTTAATTTTTTCCTTGCTTCTCAGCTAAGAATAGATTAACCCTTTTTTAGCAAACAGAAATGTATGCATCTAACTGACTATATTATTCCTACATATATTATAGCAGCAGAAGTGTATATGCATCTAACTAGCAACAGAAGCACATGCATTTATAAGTTTCTAAATATCTATCTATCTTATCTATCCAACAAGCATTACTGAGTCCCATTGCAGGATGTGAATGCTGTGAGAGGCCATAATAAATTCTTACAACAACTGCAGTGGATATTCCACACAAATGAAAAGACACAGAATATTGAAGCAAAGAGATCCATCACAGAAGGTAAACCATCTACAGTAGACAGTTGATTATCCAAACTAATTGGGACCTAGGGTAATTCGGATAATCAAATTGTTTGGATAATCAAACATATAATTGAACCGGATAAAAAACTTCTAAAATCTTGTTTTTTTCTGCATGCAGGAATATACTTTTCAACCATTCAGTGATTCCAGTGGACAATAAAGAATATTTTTCACACACAAGCTGGCTACAAGCTAAAAAAAAACATGCTCAAGCAAATACATATAATGTTTACATATTCAGACTTTATGATTTTTTCCTACCTCGAAAACTTTGGAAGGCTGGTTCTGATAATTAACATTTCTGATAATCAATGTTCAGATAATTGACTCTCTACTGTACAAAGAAACAGCTGTCAGAGATTGAAGAGTTGGTGATGTTACTTGATGGCCTGAGAGATTGGCCACTCTTACCTGGGTATGGCTTGTATCTGGAAAGAAGCTTGGCATCTACCACCAGTGTGCCAGTAGGGTAAACACCATGATAATAAGGTTGGTTATAGTACACTCTAGGCAGTACTTCTGTATGACTGACAAGAGATACTGTTCAAGGCCCACTGGTATATGTGTCTTTCCAGGCATCTCTGGTCAACAAGTCCTCCTTCACACCAAGGTACACCTTCCAATATATTGTATAGCATTTTTTCATTGTGCACCAGCATGCATGCATGCCACAAGCAGATACAGATGCATATGTGTGTGTTTGCTGACCACAGTGTCATGTGGTTATGTGGTTATATATTTTAGAGGTTTCACCAGTGGCCCAGCACAATAAAACAAAAATACATCTGTAGTTGATGATGATGGTTACATGCAAGTAGCACAGTCAGATGACATGTATTATTGTTTGCAACACCACTAGGGAAGGCATTACTCACATCCATCAGCATAAAGGCCTCTATATTGGTACTGGTGAACACAAGGTCTCAGTAGAACTTGACAAGCTTCCTATACTTGATGGCTCCACAACAACACCACTTGTGTCACCAGCCCACACAGCACTTAAAATGTGCACCATTTTTGAAGTGGTCTTACCCATTACAAGGGAAACATGCAGAGGAGACTGGTGGTGTCATATCTCCAAGGCTGTCTCTGATATGAGCACAGCACTTGGCATCAACCAGCAGATTTGCAGGTCAGTAATCTAGGTAGAGATGTCTGCTATACAACCCATTGTGGAGCTGATGAGCATTCTCCATGGCATGGAGGAAGATATGCACCAACTGCACAGTGACCTGAAGTATAAGCACAAACAGACAACAGCACTGCTGAGGTGCTGGCAGTCCATAATTGCATTTGTGAGGCACATTGCAGCCAACATCAGATCTGCCTCTGCAGCTATGCAGTATATGGCAATAGGATGGTCTAGATGCAAAGTAGCTGAGCACATGTCAACCCATGTTATACTGGTAAAACAGCATCAGTGTTGCCTGTAGGCACACAGCCTGCCTCCTCTGGTCATGAGTGTAATTCAGGTCATGGGCAACATCATTTCTTGGACTGTACACATGTGACACCTTCTCAGGGTGCACATGTATGGTCCTGTAGTTCTGCTTGTTCCCTGCCATAGACCAGATCCAGCCCCAACTCTGTCTGCCAACACAATGGACATCATCAGTGATCACACCATTTCTGCCTATCCATGTCACTGGAGGATGTGATCCCTCATTCGCCAGAATTTCCAAAAATATGTGGATACCATGTTTGCTTTCAACCTTCCTTGACCTTATAACATATTATAGAGCTGCAGTCACATGTCATTGTGTCTTGTGTCCTCCATCCTTGTGCAAGTGATGAAGACTGTGCCCTTCTCACCTCTCATAATTATATGGGTATGGTGATGTCTGTTGCATAGTGTGGCCAGTCTTTGCAGTATGGCTGCATGTGTTACTCCATGTACCATTTTATTATGTGGTGCATGTGCCACAGTCCACAGTTGTGGACCATCCTGCTTCTTTTCCAGTGCTGTGAAGTACTGCACCCACCTCATCCTCGGCTGTGGTTCTGCTGTTGCATGATCCTCCCTGCCCTTCTGCTGCTCCTGCTGCAACTTCTATGGCAGGTCCTGCCATGATGTTCCTTTGCTGCTCCATTTGTTTATGAAATACCATGTTGTGGACTATGGCAAGCACCACAGATATCTTGCTGCATATGCCCAGACTATACTGCAGTGTCCCACTAGAGATGTCTAAACATTGGAAGGTTCCATTGAGTAGTCCAATACCAGGGTCACTGTTTTTTTGCAGTTTCAATGTGGAAAGTATTATAGGACATCTCCTGCATTGTATGAGGGTTACATAAGGGGAGATCATTACACAGGGCAATAGGACATATGCAGCATTGCCTGCACCACACAGCAATCAGCATATTGTAGATGGTGCATTTTCTCTTTGCATGGTACCTGTACATATAGGCCTGTCAATCCAGCATGTGTATGCACCTTCCAACCAGCAACTGCTGGTATAAGTCAGACATGTGCCATATGTGAATCATTTGTACCAGCTGGATGGCATGCAGACAACTTATAAGTAGCATTCTGGATATTACAGGCTACCTTACAGTTGAGGGAGTGGAAGCCCTTTGTGGTTATGTATTGCTGGCAGGTGGCACATTGATAGCAACATGGGTGCAATCTATAGAACTTAGGACCTAAAGGAAACAAACTATCTCTCATTAGAGTCAAATTGTATTGATTCTCTCCCATGAGGTCCTGAGATAGCAGATGTGTTCCTTCACATGTTATAGCATACATCAAGGTAATTAGTATTTGTGAGTCTAATTCCAGAGCACCTCCTAACGTGTCCCCTGTAAATTACTGAATAGTCCCTGTTGTTAAGATGGTTAATGCTATGCACATCTTTGTCTTCACACAATGAGCTTATTATGCATACAGTCTCAGTTCCACTTGTGGTGCTACAGTTCAGCTGGGCCCCTTGCAATATCATGTCCACAAAGAAATATTCCATTCTCTGTTGATGTGTCAGGTGGTGATATGTCAGGCTGAGTCTGTACCTTGTCCTTTGTCACAGATGGCTACAATGCACAGCACTTTGCGCACTGATTGCTGACACATGCTTCTGTACTGCTGCTGCTGTCATTCCTAGCACCATCTACGTCACAGATTCTGATGATCACAGTGAGTAACCACACGTGTGCAGGGCTGCCTTTCTCAATACATCTCTGAATTCCCGCACCATTTTGAGTTCCACAATTGAATATTTTGTGTGGCTCATATCTGTGGAGTTCCTCATTTACATGTCATCATGCATTCATTAGCATACCTTGCAATCCTCTCTATTTTGACCAAAGCATGGCCATGCTATCTATATTTTAGAACTTCCTTATTATATTTTGCACCATGTGAATCATATAGGAATCCCAGCCTCTACCATTATGAAGATGCATTAATGATTTAAAGGAAGTGATGACTCACTTGCTGATTAAGTTCTGCCCTATTATAACAACATATGGCTTAGTCAGTGAATATTTATAAAGTCATACCTGCTAGTCTGCATGTCAGTAAACCTATGATGGTATTCATTTATGCTATCTGATTCCTGGAGCTATGCTCCTCAGGTCTTCCTTAAAAACTAACATTAACCAGATTAGTCATTTAAACTCAGTAATACATAAACACTAGAAAACACTACCTTCCTATTAGTTACAAGATTGTGAAATTCTGTTTCTCACAACTTGAATGTTTACTTCTGCATCCTATCTTTCATGGCTGAACATTTTTGCACGTGGCTTATGATCTTTTCCACATCTTGTAACAGGAACATTTCATCTCATATTTGCAGTTTAAAGCTTAGCATGTTTACTGTGTATTAAAGAGGCAGTGTCTACTTAAATGATACATTCATTTAAAGACCAGATTAATAGATGCTGCTTACAGAAAAAGGTTAATAAATCAATTAATTTTATCATATTTTGTATTAGCAGCAATATGGTGCAACTCTTTATTAGTAAAATGAGTGTGCTCACAATACACACGCATGCAAGTGTGTGTGTGTATGTGTGTGACTGTGCTTTAACTGCAATAGATATCATCTCTTTCATAACTGAAAAAGTTTAAGGGCAGGTGAAAGCTTGTAGTTAATTCTGTATTTTACTAAAATGTTAACAACATGCTAAGATATTATTTCCATATACTGGACTTTGGTTTAATTAAATGAACTTTATCTTTCCAGTGAATCAGGTTCACGTTTTTTTTTTTTTTTTTTTTTTTTTTGTGGCTTATATGATTATATCTATATAAAAAGCTTAAAAACACATTTTCATGAAGCTCCCTAGTATAAAAAATTTCCTGCACATTTAGGATTTACTAAGACCTCTAGTGAGATTTACTAAGACCTCTAGTCATACTCATCTACCTGTCCAGATTAATTTGAAGTACATGGATTTGCCACATTTGTATTGCTTTTCAGATGTTTTACATGGTGCTGACAGTAGAATATAATCTGTCATACCTGATGTTTCAGCTTTCAACTCCAAATACTTACCTAGAATGATGCCCTGCAAATAACCTGCAGACAGTTAACTGATGTCTCAGCCTGGAGGAGCACAACCTCTGTCCTGTTGTAGTTCTTCCATTGATGAGACATTGAAAGAAAAGGTAAGCATGCAGGCTTGTAGTGCCTTTATAATTTTGGTTCACACAGTTGAATTCCTTGTGGAGTGCTCTGCACTTGTTTTTTGCATTTCTAAATGTTAAGAAAATGAAAGACACTGAAGTAGGTGATGTATGTTAATTATTTCAGCCTGGAAATCTTCCCAGAACGCATAATAAAATGAGTACAAAATCAATATCACCCAGTGACCCATTTCAAGGAGGGTGAATGCATTGATTTCTTCATGTCAAGACTGACAGTAAAGGTTGAAAAAACATCTATATTATGCGTTTGCTGAATTTAGATATCTAAAATAGACCAAACATAGGTGTACATCTTCATGGAAAACACCAATTCTTAGAAGAGTACTCATGAAATAAAAATACTTACCATAGTAAAATGGAAGTGATGCTTGAACTCCTCCAGCACAGATACATCTTAATCAATAAAATGCTGCAAAAAAAGTGAAAAAAATATAAGAATATTATACACTGTGCAAAGTCCCAGCATATTGTGTAGAATACTACATATCCGACTAGGTAAAGGTACAGCATGTATACTACTGCAGTAGATCTAAAACATTAAATAAGTAAACATATATTACAAAAAAAGAAGTCACACTCACATACACACACACACACACACACACACACACACACTCACTCACTTACACTTCTGTATACTGTATGCATTTATTTACGTATTTTACCAAGAACGGCACTGATAGCTCATCTGCGCAGTTTGTGAGGGATGCAAAGGGATTAATCAGCATAAATAATACAGAAGGTCTTCTGTGAAAGCAACAAAGTATAGGTAAAACAAGGAAAACAGAGTCAATATCTGCTCATACAGTCAGGTCACCATAATGAAGCCATACATTTAAAGATGCAGCTGTCAACTGGGATTTAGTTATAAGAAGTAAATTTAAAAATGTCTTGGAACATCAGTATGTAACAGTAAAGTAAAAGAACAGGAAAATCAGGTGGAATTCATTGGTCAGTTGATGAGATGAACATGACATACTGATGCAGCTAGTCCAGATAATAAAGAATACACAAGGATGCTGATTAAAATAATGGTACTTAAGAGAATGAAATCCCATTTTTATGGGAAGAAAAGTAGGAATTTTACATGTGGTTTTAAGTGCTATAGCCAATTGTTCCAGTGATTCCATAATATTTTTGGTGCATCTATACACAAAAAATTAAAACAGATTCTAAGTATGGAACACTCAATAAACAAATTAACAATATTAAAAGTAGTAAATAAAAGATGAAGTTCAATTTGCGATGAATGAGTTCTCTGGTATAAAATGGCAAATTCCATGAAAATTCTGATATTTTCTAATACTCGGTCAAAATTTTGGATTTAGAAGCATTTTCAAGTTTTTAAATGTGCTAGCATGAATGCTAGAAGGAAAATGAAATCTACTATATCTTAACTGTGACCTGTATTGCTGTAAAGGGATAAAACTCTGGCAATGAATCAGTCAACAATAGTGCGAATAGTGGAGAGGGAACCTGCTGAAGCTGGCTGGAAGATGAATGATGATACATTTATTTATTTATTTATTGGCATTTGTTAACCGGGTTTGTCCAACTGGGCTTGTGGCCCGTTTTCAGTGGCGACCCGAGGAGAAAAGCTCCAGTAATACATTTTAAAACAAATACAATTTTAAACAATATTGATATAATAGCAGTTATAGCAAAATGATTCACATATGTTGGGATACATGAATAAAGTTAAAGTTGCATTAAAAAGAAGCTAAGTAACAATTTTACATTGATATAGTTCAATAGGTTAACAATGAACATTTTTTGTTTGTATAAAATTGTGCAAATGCATAGTAGACACATTGGAGAGAGAGGTGTAATGAGGTACTAAGTATGGTCCTTTTGAGGGTACATAAAGGGAAGGAAGACTAGGTAGGGTCATGGCAAGGGCAGGTTCTGGAATTGAGAAAATAAGCTTTTAGTTCATTTTTAAAGTGTGAGGTGTGGGAGATTGAATGTAAGTCAAGGGGAAGTTTGTTCCAAGCATGGGCAAGGGAGTGTTTGTAGAGTAGTTTGCCTACTGACCTTTTTGGTTGGTAGATATTAAGTAATTGTTGGTTAGAAGTACGGAGGGTCCGGGATGGGATGTAGATGGAGACTAAGGAAGATAGAGATGGACAGAAGGAGGGTTTATAAAGAATAGAGTGTAGCATATGAAATTGATAAGATAGCAGAAACTGGGGAAGTTCAAGCCATTAAAGAGAGTTTAAAGAAATGCAGTGGTGTGAGTTGTATGGGGAGTTAGTAATTAATCTGGCTATTTTATGGTAAGTCTGTTGCAGTTTGTTTAGAGTGGAGGCCTGGATATTGGTAAGAACTGGGGTGGTGTATAAGAGGGAGGGAAGGAGGAGTGCCTGGCCCAGGGTAAGTCTAGATTCAGGGGTTAGGAATTTTTTGTTCCGATATAGCAGACCTAGTTTCTGTTTTTTTTTTTTATACATTGGAGTATGTGTAGGTTGAACTTGAGTTCGTCATCGATAATGACCCCTAGGAGTTTTGTGACATACTGATGCAGCTAGTCCAGATAATAAAGAATACACAAGGATGCTGATTAAAATAATGGTACTTAAGAGAATGAAGTCCCATTTTTATGGGAAGAAATGCTTTCTCTCCTCTGCTGGTGGGGGAGGGTTTGAGGACATGCTCAAGGCATGGCTGTTTCATCAGCCCTGGTGGTCATACTGGGGTCATGATGCAAGCTGTTTCTGAAGCAGGTGGGTGGGTAAGAGACACATCACCATGTCAGAAGGGGTATTCTCCCAACACAATTGCACAATCATGTCAATTACATCAGTCCTGCATGTTCTTGGGAGGTAGTGCTTAATGGAAAAACCCTGCTGGCCATGGTATGATGGTCCTGGATTCCCTGCTCCTTTCCCATGTTTGATGGGGCATTCAGAGCCTGATAGCCAAAATACCTTCTCATCTGTATGGAAAATACCTATTTGGCAAAGGAACATGAACCTCTGGGGTACCCCCAAAATGTGCTGGCACCAGAGAGAAAGAAAGAGAGAAAGCTAAAAAAGAAGCTAGAAAGCTGAAGTCAATGTTAACTGGTAGCTGGGGAAAAAAAGATAGTAACTATATAACCCAACAACACAGCTTGGATGGAGTCATGATGGTGGGGGAAACTTCCATTCAACTAATTTGCCTTTTAACTGATATGTCTCTGAAAACCCACTATGTAAAGCAGTTTAGCAAATGTAATATTCATTTTTTTCTTTACCACAATTCATTTATGTGAATCGGGAGACTACCTGAAGGTCACAAGAAAAAAGGCATGGTACAGCAGTTTTGCTTTATGACTCAAGCACTAAATGTTCTTGATAGTGTTGCTGAAGAAATTTAGTGTTTCATGGTATCACCCATGCACTCTCTTTTCTTATGCAAGCAAGAGTTGCTGAAGTAGGCAATGGAACAGATTGATAAACATGGTGCTTTTTTTTTTTAGAGCAAGGCATGTATACAAAGGGGGTCAGATGCTTGGTTGTAATACCAGTGAAGTGGTTTACATTCCTTACTGCCAGACTTGTGATGCTTTGTACATTGGAAAAATTGAGAGGAGACTTCAGCAGGCTTACATAATCACAACACAGAAACATCTACTACCGTCAAATAGGGATTAGGTTCATAGGTAGATACTGGGCTATCTGCCCGAAGGCATATATTAGCCCAGCCACGTTGTGCGGTATTCACCGCCCCTTTGGTTAGTTCCCTAGGCCCTTGATCTAGCAGCTAGTACCCTTGGCCCCTATCTAGTAGAGCTGTTGGTATGATCCCTGGTGTGAACTTTCTGTTACCCATCCACTCGTCAAGGTTCCTCTTGAAGAGTGATAGTGAGGGGCTCTGTCTTATGTAGATCGGGACCTTGTTCCATAGCAAGGGAAGTCTTTGAGAAGGAAATCTATCCCTCCAGCATGTTCTATTCATTGTTGTGCTGAGGTTTATATCCCTAGAGCGTGTAGCTCGAGTGGATTTGGTTTTGCTAAAATGGAGCATGTTCAACAGTTCTGGGTTGGACATGGCTCTGTATGTTAGACAGAGATCGCCTCTGAGAAGGCGGTATGCAACAGAGAAAAGCCTTAGTTTTTTCAATTGTGCTGCATAGGGCAACTGTCTGAGGCCAGCAATCCTCTTAGTGAGGTACCTCTGTGGTCTCTCCAGCTGCTGGAGATGCCTAGCCAGGTACATTCCAATTGGTGCACTGTACTCAATAATGGGTCTGATGAGGGAAGAGTAGAGGGGCACCACTACATCCTTAGATCTTGATGCGAACCCTTTCGTGATCAGATGGGTCACATAGAAGGATTTTCTAACCACCTTGGCAACATGGTTATCAAAGGAAAGCTGACTATCTACTTGGGTCCCTAGGTCCCTTATTACTACTTCAGATTTCAGGGGGTTACCTCCTGTGTGGTAGTTCGTGGGTACTCTGTTTTTTCCAAAGGGGATTACTACGCATTTTTTAGCATTTAGCTTGAGACCATGGCTTTGACACCATGCATCCGTCTCGTTAAGGCCCTTCTGGAGGATATCCATGTCGGCCGGAGACTCTATTATAGCACCCAGTTTGCAGTCGTCCGCAAACTCGGTCAGCCACAGCCACTTCTGAGAAGTACATGCCAAACAGGAGGGGCTCCAGGACAGAGCCCTGAGGCACACCGCTCATTACTGGTCTGGATTTGGACATAGATCCCGCTACTCTCACTTTGTGGGATCTGTCTGAGAGCCAGTTTGCGATCCATCTTGTGACGTAAGGGTTTATGCCCAGGTTGGTGAGTTTATCAATAATACCTGAATGGGGAATGGTGTCAAATGCTTTAACAAGGTCAAGGTAAGCTGTGTGTGTATACCTCCTTTCCCTTATCTATAGCCTGAGTAACTGTCTCAAAGAAGTCCACCAGGTTCAGGAGACATGATCTGCCCTTGACGAAGCCGAACTGTGTGGGGTCAAGTGTTTGGAGGTTCCCAATCTCTCCATTTATGAGTTCCATAATGATTCGCTCCATTGCCTTACAGATCAGACTCGTCAGGCTTATTGGTCGGTAGTTCCCAGGGTCGGTTGTAGGCCCACCCTTGTGCAGCGGAACCACCGTTGCTGTGCGCCATTCTATGGGCACATATCCTGTGGAGAGGCTGAGACTGAACAGGGTATTCAGATGTGGGGTTAATTAATTTTGGAGCTCACGTATGACACAGCCCGGGACACCATCTGGTCCCATGGAGGCAGTGTTTTTAGCTTTAGATAGAGCCTTATTAACCAACGTATCAGTAATAATTGGAGTTACACAATCCCCTGGAATAGTAATAGGCCCTGCGTAGGTGGTGAGGGGGGGGGAATTTGCACTGAACCTGTCAGTCAAGATGTTGGCAATGTCAGTGGGGTCAGTGTATTTTGTTCCATTTTGTACTAGCTCAGAACAGACCTGAGCGTTGCCATTTAGGTTTTTGACGTAACCATGGTTGGATTGGTCACTAAATTTACATTCCCAAATAACAAAATCAGGTCAAAAGTTAACACTCTCCTGTTCTAGGCATGAAACATTTTTTTCATTTTCAACCAGCCAGCATAGCCATCAAGAAGGGACTCCTATTCTCCCAGCTGGAATGCAGATTTACCATTATTGCTTATGCTTCCAAGAATAACACCACTACCCTCCAGACAATATGCAATAGTATGTACTTTTCCATCTTTAACTCTTCACCCCAGCAACAGCACTGTCACACTCTTGAAAAAAGCAAGATGACTATTAATTAAATAGAGATACAAAGTATGACTGGGAGTCAAACTATAGAAATTACTTAATCTTGAAAAACTTACTCTCCAAACTTCATAAAAATCCTCATATAACTTAAGGCACTATTCACAATCCACCTCAACTCTCCTTATCTTAAGAGCAAAACTTCACTGCACTGAACGTGACTTCTCCTCAACTGTTCCAGCTCTTTATCAGTTTTTCCCCATTGACCTAAAAGAAATCAACACATACTCCATATTTGGCTGAACACTCAAAACGTACCTACAAAACCAAGCCCAGTGCACCTGCTTCTCCATTGGGCACATCACCTAACCAGCTTTCTGTATCTCTTATTGTCATTCCTGCTTTACTGGTACATCTGGTGAAACTCAATTATCCTTTGAAGTAACTGTAAATACTGAATATATTATTCTCACAAAATAATTTATTTCTACATTATATTTGCACATAGAATCTGTAACCAGGCAATTATTATTACATCTTTTGTTCTTATTTACTGCAAAATGTCTTTCCAGGATATGTATGAAGATGGTCAGTTTTCATTAGTGCACTATCCTGATAAATCTAAATAAATAAACAATATAAGGTTACAGAGATCTTATATTTATTGATTTAACAACTTTCTGTTATTTATAAGAGACTTTTTCTAGTTGTGCACAGCAGTGATGCTGACAGTGCATGAAGTTAAAGTTAAACATAAAAGTATTAGAGCAGGAAATAGAGACAGAGAGAGAGAGATGGAGAAAATCTACTAGAGGTTGAGGGAAATAGGGATTTACTGAGAGAAGAACCAACATGGGAAGAGAAAAAGGGAAGTTAGAGAAAGAGAGAATGAGAGAGAGAGAGAGCTGAGAGGGCAGTTGCACATCTGCTGGTGAATTATTTGCAACAGAGTTGATGGGGAGAATATAGAGTCTCTGTCCCCCGCCTAGCTGTTGTCATTAAGATATAAACATTTGTAAATTTCCTTCTGATATTGAAGGAGTTTACTTTGAAGTATTTTTAGATCACTACGTTGTTTAATTTCTTGAGGACTCCTGCTGCATTTTGTAGCAACAATCTTGCTGAAGCTTCCTTATCTGATTGCCAGGTTGAATGATAGCCTGAATAGTGTAACTGCAATATTATTCTGGTTTCTGCGAGCAAAATGAGAGTTATATGATTTGTAATGTTGTCTAAGGGATAGGCAGAAGTGTTCATGGAGGAATTTGAAGATAAGAGTGAATAGGAGGCGAAAAGATCTAGTTGGAATGGGTAAAAAATTTACTTTGTGTAGGGAGACACAGTGGTGTTCATAGTGTATGTGGGATACTAGACTAATGAATCAATAGATTGTGTTGCCAGTGATATTAGCAATGTTAGTGCTGCGACAGAGTGCAATATAATTTTGGGCAATGCATATTCCAGGTTTGGTAGAACATTTTTAGATATGGCTCTTTTAGAGAGATAGTTAGATATTCAGTATGTGGTTTTGAGTTGGGAAATAAGCTTTTTAACTACAGTGTCTGAGTAAATTCTAAGGAAAAGGGTTGTGTTTAGAGTTAAGCCCAGATTTTGCATTGTTGCACTGACTTTAGAGTAATGCACAAATGAGTTTATGTGGAGTTACAAATGTCATGAAAATGGTGTTGTTGCCATTTATTATTAGCAGTTTTTTCTAGCCAATGGGATAGTGTGGTAAAGTACTCCTAAAAGTGCTATGTGGGCATGGAAGGTGTACAAGGATGATGACTGATAACCACCGCTTTCGTTCACAAGAATATGAACTTCTTCAAAATAAAAAAAACATCCCTTGCTGAACTAGACTACTAAAGTAAGTGTGGTAAAATTTTCTTTTATTTTAGGCAATGTTCCACATGATTGGGGGGGGGGCAGACCTGCTATGCAGGGAGTTGCATTGTCAGATTTTATTGAATAGTAATGTTGCACCTGGGTTGAATGATTACATTTCTATTGTACCATTCCTCAGGAAATGACATGCCTAATGACTGACAGTTTTTCCATCCCACTTCCCTTTATTAGTTTGGTTTAGCAGGGGATTTTTTATTCTGAAGACATTTATATTCTTGTGAACGAAAATGCTCAATAAATTGGAGTCTTCTATCATGCAATGTTTTGGCTTCCTTTTTGGTTGTAGTGTGGTATGTATATCTCAACCTCTTAATGCAAGAAATCTGGACAAAGCCTGACAAAATGGGGTGACAAAGGCCCAAAAATAGGGACATATTTTAAATACTGATCTTATAAACTTAGAAAGTTGCTATAGTTGTTGTCTTTTGGCTTTTCCTGGTTAGGGGTCGCCATAGCGGAACTCTGGTCTGCTGATGATTGGCAGTAGATTTTCACGAATGCCGAGGTGCCAGCTCGATGTTCAACCTTCAATGAAGGCACGCCCATTTATGCATGTCTTTCGAACGCCCACCCAACCGCGGGGAGGATATGCAGACTCCACACAGAAGGCACTCCCCACACTCCAGCCGAGAATCGAACGGGAGAACCTCTTGCTGTGAGGCAACAACGCTACCGCTGCACCACTGCGGATGTACTAAGTTTATTTTAGCATATATTTCATGAAGGATTTAAAGTCAGAAATTCAAATGTATGTCATTATTTTGTGACGTCAATCTTCAGATCATCCCAGTGATTTGCTAGAAAACCACAAATTTTATGAGGAACAGGCTAAAAATATGAGCCAAAAATCTGGACATTCTGCAGAAATCTGTACAGTTGAGAGGTACGGTGTGATAAAATCGTCTTGCAGAGAGAGTTGTAATTCATTTGTAGTGGGGGCTGGCTTATAAAAGATGCTACTGTCAGCAAAGAGGGTGATTTTTGTGGGAGGTGGGGAGGATATGATTTTACTAATGTCATTAATAAAATCTGAAAATAGAATCATGCCTTTCACCAGTCCTTGTGGTACCCCTGATATAAAATATCCTTTTGAGTTAATAAGGTTACTTGCTTTGACTATAAAAGTCCAGTGTTATAAGTAGTTGTCAAACCACTGAGTTACACTGTAACTACAGTTAATGATTTGCAATTTTCGAAAAGAGAATTTGCTGGTTTACACTTTCAAATGTTCCTTTAAGATCCACAAAGTTAATAACTGAAATCTGTCCTTTTTCCGTTACAGAGCAGATGTAGTCCATAGCAGTGGAGATAGCAGATTACTGAATACTATGCTTTGTACACCTACCAATTAGATGCTATGCTAAACATTCTTACTGCTGAAAATGACACCCATATGTTGGCATCATGCATACAGAACACCAAATAAACACATTTGCTATAAGACCATCTACATTTCAGGCCACATGGCAGTGCTAAGAATGGAAAATGTCTAAAAACACAAATGAAGTACTGGTGTATAGGAATACAGCAGAACCATCAAAATTTAAAATATCTATTGCAAAGCATACATAATTAAATATGTGAATAAAATAAGTATAATGCACTATCATAAGCTTAAATGTTATGAAATGTATGAAAAAAGTAATACATCACACCCTCAAATTAAATCAACAGTAGTTTAAAGTTAATGTTCAGCATTTCACAGTTTAAAGATCATATGTTTCAAACTCTTCTTCACAATAAGGAAAGGAATTACAGACTGACAAATGGTATTGTTGAGGTGACACTGAAAAGAATAATATTGCTGAAAGGGCTCCATACTAATGGAAAGATAAGCCCTGATGCCATACAAAGAGAAGACTTGATAATACTAGCACTAGAATGTACTTGGAATACGCAGTCTTACACTTAATCTACTCAACTGGGATGGAAAAGATAATCCTAGGTCTAAACATGCACTGCTATATGGCAACAAGTGATCACCAAATAGAGTGATTCACAATCAACTGAACTACAGAGTTAAAACAAATAAAAGTGGAAGATCTGGACTCAAAAAGGCACACTGTGACAAAATAGACTATTGACTCGAGCCATCCCTGTGGGGCATAGAGGGATAAAGTCCTGATTATGACCCAAGTGACTCAAGTTCATCTAGTGGCTCTGGTGAATGCCAGGCTGGCAGAAGAGGATAGACAGCATCTATCCTGGGAGGGAGGGTGTTGTGGCTCCCAGCCGACTTTATCTGCCACTCCAGATTAGTGTGACGGAGGTTGCACTTATCACTGAAAGCAGCAGTCAGCTGAGAAGGGTGTGCATTGTGGCTATCCAGGCCAGCAATGGTAGCTGCTTGTCTTGCATGTGAAGGAGCAAGCAGGTGCAGATGTGGGGGATCGTAGGCCGCCCTTGTAGTGACATGGATCAGGACATCATTACCAGTGCTGGGGCAAGGGCTAAAAAATACAAAGTGGTCTTTTAACTGGAATGCCAGCAAGGCACAGAGAATCTTTCAGTGTCTGCCTCAATGGCAGTCCTCCCCTGCACAAGAATTCTCTGGCAGATCTGAAAGATTAACACCTCCAGGTCAATGTGTAAGTGGGAAGGCTCAATGGCTGGCAGACAGAGGAGGCAAAATATACAGAAAAAAATGGGGCATTGATTCAAGAATGCTTTAGCAGGCAGGGATGGGCACAGCAAATAAAACCATTATGAATTCATAAAGCTCCCTTCATAAGTAACAATATGTATTGAAACAAATGCATAAATAAAAAAGCAAAGCAAAACAATAGGACTCAAAATGAAATTGTGTCAAAAGTTTGGAGATTTAAACCATTTAGAAATTATAAGGAAACACAGAAGGATGAAGACAAAGTTATACAACAGTACCAATAAAGCAGAATAAAGCAGGAATGACAGTTTCACTAACAAAGACCTTGACCGAGGAAACTATAGCTAATTTAGTTGAAAAATTATATAAAATATTTTAAAGAATTAAAAGAAAAAAGACAAAGAAGAAATAGTAAAGCTCAGTAAAGAACACAAGGTTGTGTACAAATTCTATTTGTTTATTTATTTATAGGTTTGTTTACTTATTTATTTATTGACAAGGAAGTACAGCTGAGAACAGCCCATTTATAGTGGAGACCTAAGGAGAAAAGATCCAGACGTACAAGAATTTACTATCAACAAGTACCAGGATTGACAGAACATTCCACACACAGGAATCTGAAGAAAACAGCCATGCAGGTCTACCATAGCAGGTGAAGAAATTCACGTGTTGTATTTTCTCAGTGATAAGCATACTTTATGATTTTGTGCATCAAAATCATACAATTTAAACAAAAAAAGGGCAGAGGTGTAGTAAACATGCTATACAGTGATTACAGTTTATGATTGCTGTATGCAAAGAATATCAAATATAGCAATAGTAAATTTGGTGATGTATATAATAAATTTAATTCAAATACAAACATATAACACATACTTAGTGACAGTGGAGCAGGGATGTTGGATGAATATCGGAGAAAGAGATAACAATTATAAACATATATATAGGATAGTACAGTTGGTTGGAAGAGCAGCCCTGATGTACCAAAAGAAAGCAGAACTTTGGGTCAACTAATGTTAATAGCCAATAGACTTTATGGAGCAAAAGGCAGTGGAAGGAAACGTATATGACAAAAGGATGAAAGGAGTCTGAAAGAAAATAGTAGGGGAGAACAGGACAGCGATGAGAGTGCAACTTTGGAAATACAAGGACACTGATGAATGTGATGGTGAAAGTGAAAAGATAGGAAGGGCCAGGGTAATGAATTAGAAGAAATATGTACACAGGTGAGGTGAAGGAAGAATGACAAAAGCTGAGAGAAAGAGAAGTGGAAGTTCAACAGAAGAGTGAACTCAAGACTGGAAGAACAGAACAGGGCTTACGACTAATTAGTTAGGCAAAGTAACCCCGTAGTTGTTGTGTCAGTTATTGTCTAAGTTAGATTTCATGGTCAGTCTGAAGCTGTATTTGGAGGCAAATACTTATATGTTACTAGGAGGTTTACTTCATTGCATCATAGATTGATTTTCCGTATCTACTGGTGCATAGTTTAACATACACCAAAGAGATGACTGCAGTGTCAAGTGGTCTTGATGGAGTGTAATAGGTCAATGATAATTAGGCAATTTACTTATCTAATTATCCATAGATTATTAACCAAGTAAATGGGTTGATATTAGGACCTTTTCAGTCACAACCTGGGTAGCACAGCAGTACAAAATAACATTAAGAGTTTCTAATATATCAAGAAAATTTGGCTTTATCTGCAGATTATATTATTTTTTACCTGATAAGTCCAGAAAAAGACATCTCAGTGTTGTGGAGCATTTTGAGACAGTTTCAATTATTTTCAGGATGTAAAGCTAATAAAGATAAAACAAAGGCTACAACCATAAATTGTGTAAGCACATATGAATTAGGTGAGCAATACCCATGTTATGGGGACATGATAAGATGAAGCATTTAGAAGTATGGGTTAAAAAGGCTTCTGTTAAGGCAGCTAAGGATATGCAGGAAGAGACTAGACAAAAGATAATGCAAAATTTGAGAAAATGGTAGCTTTTGTTTATGGATATGGATAGCAAAATACAAGCAGTGAAATGCTTTGATTCCCTGCAGTTTTATATATGGGTCAGGCATAATTGTATCAACCAGAAGAGAAACTGTGGACATTAATAAAGAGTTGAAGAACTGTATCTTGGAGAGGAAGAGGGCAAAAGTTAAGTGGGATAAGTTTATCCTAGCAATACAAGGTGGTTTAGGATTACCTGATTTGAATGGATATTTTAGAGTTACACAGTTAAGTGTCATATATATAACACAAGCAGAATGTTATAATTCAAAATGAAAAGGGATGATGATGAAGCAAGAGGGAAGTTCAAGAAATAGAGTAGGAATTTGGGTGCAGATCAACAATACAGAATGTTATATTCATAAAGTATCAGAAAGTATTGTAAGAACTAAGCTAACATGAGAATGGAGAAAAGAGATTTTGTCAATAGGGATGACTGCAAGTAGGGTTACAAAAAATAGGTGAGAAGGGGCTGGTATTTACTGAAGAAAACTTGCAAAGGAACCAAGGTATTGGGAGCAAGTAACTAGAAAGAGAAAGATAACAGAGTGGGATAAGGCCAAGAATATGTTTGGAGTGCATGCCAGAGACTGTCTTCTCTACCAGGGACTGATATCAGAGTATATACAAGGAAAAAGGAACATGGGAATCCTAAGTGAAAGACCTGCCCTAGTAGGGGTTTTAGATGAATCTAGAACAAAAGCTGGTCTTTAAAAAAGGATAATTAGAGTACTATAACTAAGGAAATGATTATTTTGAGATGGGACACAGGGTCTGAATTGTCTATACAGACTAAGGCCTTATTAAGTTTAATTCTGTTGGATGCCAAAAAAAAACAATTACTAGAAAATGGAAATCAAAGTCTAAACCAACTGTATTTGAAATATTGAATATTATAAAAGAGATAAATGAACTGGAAGAAGGAACTTTAAAAAAAGGGATGTAAAAACAAAAGGAAAATGTGGGAATAATACATGCAGAATAATGTTTAGGAGGAGGAGAAATGAGGTTTAAAGAAACTCAGGAATTCAGTAACTGATGTAATGTTGTTCCGACGACAGTTACAAGGAAATAAATGAAATGTGATGTATAACGTATGTAAATGGAAAAAATGTTAATATGGTTTGTTTTCTTTTCTGTTAATGTATGTTTGCAATGTCATAAGTGACAATTTAATAAAGTATTTTAAAAAGCAAAAAAAAATGAGTATTTAATATATATAGGGTAAGCCCATTAGACATGCAAACCCTTTTCAGAGGCAACCTGGAAGCAATTTCTGGTTAAGTGAATTGCTCCAAGCCAGACAGTAGACAAATGGAGACTATGAGAATCAAACTCGGGACTACTGAGTGGTCTGCATCTAGTACTACATAGTTTTAGACTTCAGCACCAAATTGCCAAATGAGAAGTAGGTCACCATGGGGGGAGCATACAGGAGGATGGGCAACAGCAAAGCATAAGCTTTAGACTTTCTGGTAAAGCTAGTCAGTCTTGCCCCTGTATAGTGTGCCAAACCTCTGACTGTCTTTTGTAATGATGGACTTGATATGGAGGCTAAACTTAAGTTGATTTCCAAGATGATTCCAAGAAACGTTTGCAGTTTTGCAGAGTTCACAGCTTGAAAGGGTGAGTGATCCTTTAAGGTAATATAGAAGACTGTATGTGGTAAAGAAGCAGCTGGTATATGTATATGTCCAAACACCATACATTTTGATTGTTTTTTGTATGTTTACCTACAGACCTGAGTCAGATAATTAGGCCTGAATAGAGTTGCTTCTGTGCTGAATCCCAGACTGCAGAGCTGACACAGAAGATGGACAGACTAACGTGTATGGTACTCATCAGTATTCTGGATTAACCTGAAGATGTCACAGCATTTCTACATACTATGCACAAAGATGGAAAATAGACAGGGCTAAGCATCCAGACCATAAGGGCTGACAGATGGAGGTGGTACTATCCTATCTAACAGCATGGGTTCTTCATTCAGGATGACTTATTTTCCATTGGGTAGTATCTGCAGAGAATCCAACAGCAGGTGGACTATGTGAAGATAGGTGAAGGCTGCCAGCCTAGCTAGATAGAATTTTGTAGATAATTCTGTCATTTGTAAATATTAATATAGGTCACAGGCTTGTTCTCTTAAATGTGAAAAGACTGTATTGGATATTGAACTGCAAAAATGTAACAACAGTGCACTCTGCTGTAAGAAAGCTAAGTCAAGCATTTCATGACTGTCTTTGATCTCAGAGCACGGCGCTGAGATGTCTGGATGAAGGAATTCTGGCTATTGTTTTGAGACCAGAGTTAATTGCTAGAATTTGCATGTATAATTTCTTTTATTGCTCTGGCTTCCTGACCAGTTGCAAGATCAAAAGGGCTATTAACCTATGAATTTCTGTTAGCCTGGGAACCAGAAAGAAATGATGTAATCTGAAATGAATCAGTGGTACTGTGTTATCAATTTAAGGACAGAAAGAATGAGGGCATTGAGCATTTGTCTTGAGAACATCCAACTCACCAGCACTCTGCCTGTGTTCTATATGTAAGTTTATTTTAGAACTGTGTTTTCCCTTAGATATAGATAAGAAATAGGAATATTAGATTAGTCTTTTTTTCTGTATTGATGTTAGAACTTTTCTACTGTATTATTTTAAGTATTTCTCTGTGATTTCTGAACTCTTAACTAGCACTGTGTTGTAAGAAGTATTGTCTTGTGTTTTTATTATTTATTATTAAATATTTTTAAATCTTTCATCTGTGCCTGTTTTGTGTAGAGATAATTTAAGCTCTAAGAGTACATTGCATGTATTTAGTGATACTGGCCAAGCCACTCCAATAAGCCTTGACTGTTCAGTTGCACTTACCATTTGGATAATAATATTTCACAGTATAATTGGACACCCTTTCTTAAGGGCCTTTTGGTAGATGATAAATATTAGTGGGTGGTGGCAGTGATTTCTACCGTATAGTCTGGGTAAAAAGGACACAGCTGGAGAACCTGTGTCAGCTTTCACTAGGAGTGTCTGTGTGGTTGTGTATAACTCTTATCTCAAAGTGTGTGTGTGTCAGCTACTTGGGCAGGGACACAAAGCACTGTTTGGACAGAGAGGGTACTGGAGGTTTTAGCTTGCCCACTAGGCTGAGATCTGGTCCCTGTAGCCGTGCCAGTTGGGAGTCTTATTGGGGATGTGGAGAGAAAGGGAGAAACCAGCCCCATACTGACTGTGATCTCTGCGTGCTCTTAATGGAAATTGTACTTTACTGTGTGTGTATTTATTATCCTTTCCCTATATGGACGCCCCTCACTGGTGTTAGTGGTGAGGATAGAGGCTTCTTAATTGCTGGGCCAGTGCACGGGCATCACAGACTACTTAAAAGGAGTGGCAGTTGATAGTATCAGTTGGTTTTGACAAGTCAAGGAACAATGTGCCAACAACACTGTCATGGTTAATTTTAGCACACATGCATTCCATTATGCCTGGAAGACCAGTGTGGATGCCATGACTAAAATGAAATCTATCCAAATCCACCAAAATGAAGACCAACTCTCCCCATGGCTACAGAACACCACTAAGTCAGAAATGAAAAACAGGGATAAAGCCTGGGAGCACTGGGGCAAAACCAAAACTCCCTCAACTAGACAGAAATTCCTAGAACTACGCAACAGAGTCAAAAAGCTAATAAAACAGGACAAATTCCAATACTATCAGTCTGCCGTAGACTCCTCCCAACACAGCCCCAAACAATTCTGGTCCTCCATAAACTCCATCCTCCACCCAGGTAAAGTCAGTACCCCTCCTCCTAACATCCCTCATTCCTCCGAAAATATTGCTACCTCATTCAACACACTCTTCACACAAACCATACTATCACTAGCTAAACAACACAACCCCCCTCCAACCCACACCTGCAACTAGTAATCACCCCACTGCCTTCTCTTTTTCTTTTGTACCTACCTCTAGCATAAAAAAAAGTCTTAACTAAACTTAAGCCCACCAAATTAGCAGCAGACAACCTCCCAAGTGAATACCTACAAATCACAGCTGATGGTCTGGCCTACCCAGTATCCATCTTGATTAACCGATCTCTGTCAGAAAGTTACATTCCTACACTGTGGAAATTATCACATATAATTCCCCTCCACAAAGGCGGCCCCTCCACAGAACTAACCAATTACCGCCCCATAGCTATTCTCTCTCCACTCTCCAAAATACTAGAGAGATGCATACACTCTCAGGTCTCAGGCTACCTCCTTACTAACAACCTTCTTTCCAATACTCAGCATGGTTTCCGACCAAACCATAGCGCCACCACTGCCTTACTCTCCTGTACTAACACTATCATTCAGCATAAATACAATGGCTATCTCTCCCCTGCTACTTTCCTAGACCTATTTAAAGCATTTGACTTGGTCCCACACAAACAACTCATCACTGTCCTCAATAACCTATCCTTCTCTCAATCAGTCACCAACCGGTTTCAGAGTTACCTGTCTGACCGCCAGCAATCAGTTGTATGGCAGAATGACATATCTCCCCAACTACCTGTCTCTTTAGGGGTTCCCCAGGGATCCATCCTTGGACCCCTACTCTTCTCTGTTTTCACCAATAATCTAGCCTCTGCCACCAAACATGGCACACTCATACAATACCCAGATGAATCAAACCATCATCTGCTCAGCCCAGTCCCTACTCAAACTGCAAAAAGTCACACAGGAAGCCTTTTCCTCTGTTGAAACTTGGTTATCCGATGCCAAATTAATACTCAACCCAAACAAAACTAAACTACTCATCTTCCAACCCACCAAACATACTCAAAACAACTCTCACTTTAACATCACAGCAAAAGACAACACCACTATATACCCAACTGAACACACCAAATTGCTATTAGTGGAAATAGACAATAAACTAAAATTTGACATTCACATATCCATGACCATAAAAAAGTCCACAAAAAAACTAGGAGCGTTATACAGAAATAAGCAACTTCTCACCAAAGCAGCAAATATTTCAATAGCAAATTTCCACCTTATCTCCACCCTACTTTATGACTCTCCAATATATACCAACCTAAGGCAATGCGATCTAAACAAGCTAGAGACCTGCTACAACAAAATTGCCAAATTCGTCACAGGGGCATCCTACCGTAGTCACCACTGTCTCTCACTTGCTGAACTGGGCTGGCTTGAACTCCCTCACCTCCTTCAATAGTATCAATTCTCACTCACCCACAAACTAGTAAACCATCCAGTAAATGTCCTATCCCTCCAGAATCTACTCCAACCCTATCGCACCACCAGACCACTAAGATCCAGTAACAAAAATCACTTGCAGATCACTAAATCCAATAACTCTGCTGATGAAGCACTATTCTCTTGCGCCATAGCCAAATTATGGAACTCCCTCCCACCCACAATTACCTCTGTACCATCACGCACCCACTTCAAAGCTTTACTAAAAGTGCACCTAAAAACATGCTGGCTATGCCCCTGCAACTCCCACTCTAATATCACCCACCCCATCCAACCACTACCTTTCTTTCCACCCCACTAACGACCTTGATTATAGCAAGCTCAGATGCTCATAAGCCTAGTACTTACTATACAGCAGGAACTTCTTATTGTAACATTTGTTAATGTTTGTTATGTACTTCGCAGATAAAGATTCTAGTTGTCTACTGATGTACTATGTTCTTCATCTGTAAATATGTTTGTAATTAATTGCTATGTTAATCAAATTGTTAATCGCTATGTAATCCAATGTAACTACTGTCTGTTTATTTTAACTGTAGAGCTTTTCCCCCCGGGCCTCCGCTGAAAATGGACCTACGTCCAGTCGGACACTCCCGGTCAACAAATGTAAATAAATAAATAAAATGTTAGGAATCATATAGTAAGTTGTGAGAGTTGATATAATGGTAATCTTATGAATTTTCACATTTATTTTTCAATATTTTAGAAAGAAGACAGAATGGTAGTAAGCCAGTAGTTTCTGACTGCCATTTTTGGACCACCCATATGTAACCAAATTATTATTACTTAATTTCACAATACAAAAATAAGTTTTTGAGAATATACTGATGTAGCAGAATAGAGAATGGGAATAAGATGGCTAAAGAATCTGTTTTTAAATGCTGGAGTGACAGGAAATCATCTGGCAGTGAGTATAGTTTAAATTGTAGAAAAATCATTTTGATAAGGCTAATTTGGAGAGTTCGTAAAGTGAGACAAAGTTTAAACGTTTTGCTGCAGAAGACAATATCTGTGGTGAAAGCAGTGAGAGCACTCTTTGCTATAGCACTGTTAAAATGGTGACTGTTTTGCTCAGTTGTTTTGCAGAACTACTAGGAGAAAGGAATGGAATGTTTTGATATGCACTGGCATCACAGGTGCTGCATCTGTGATGGAAACTCTTTTGGATTATTTGTTATTTTCTGACCAGTAAAGTGTCATCTATTACTATTCAGTATTGCATCTTGTTGCAATGTTTGGCCTCTCTAAACAGCTTAAAGGAGGCATCCTTTCCATTCCCTGGTACTGATGCTAGGGAGTTCATCTCTATAGCACATCTGTATTTTATTCTCTGTAGTAATATGGATTAAGAATCTGGATTTAATTTGGTGCACTCTTACAAGGAAGAAGTTGTTCAGGACTGGTGAAAAGATGAAGGTAAAATATTCAGCTATACAGTTAAGGTTGGGGGAAAACAGGGGAATCTGGTACAGACTTTTCAGTATAAGTTTGAATGTCTCGGTACTGAATGTTTTGAGGTTTCTGAAGAAGGGTTATTGATATACTTTCTGGATCTTACCCTTGCACCAAACAACAAAATTAGGCAGATGGCCAATGGTGGTGACTGAAGAATGCCAGCAGCTGCAATGTTGTCATATGAGGTGTATGGTTCCAGTGAAGCATGCTTTTCGTGTCAGAGTTTTTCTCTTTCCTAGCAATGAACAAAATCTGACAGACCAATCCAAACATCTGAGATGGAATGTGAAAATGGATCTGAGATAGTTGCTCATCAATGCTGAAATCTTGAATATCATCAATTAATTTTTAGCACTGGATGTAAGCACCTGTGTTGATTCTTTGGCGGTATCATTAGGGGGTCTAATAAAATACAAAGAGAATCTATTTTGATTATTTTTTATGTATTCTTAAGTACTAAGAGGAAGACAGATTCTCTATATGTGGACATGTTGAACATGCCAGTAGCCAATATCCTGGAGAAATGCATTCAGTGCCATCTACTACACCATATCTCAGAAAACAAACTACTAAACAACTCACAATATGACTTTTTTAAAACAAGAAACATCTTTATTAAATTATCATGTATGACATAGGCCATGCTACATTTATATAAGTGACAATAAACCATAGAGACACAATCTCAGTTGCAAACATTATACATTCCAAACTGTGTTGACATAACTGTAGCTGCAAACTTTATATATCACTTTTAACACATCCACTTGTTAGTCAACCATTGCATAGCTCATTCAAATTCTGCCTTCTTTTAAACCTTGTTCCTCTTCTGCATGTATTGATCCCACAGTACCCATTTTTTCCTGTATAATTTGCTCCTACCTTTTATTAAATATCCCAGTTCCAGTTGTTTTAACTCAGTTACTGTCTTCACTACTTCTAATAAAGTTTGTTTAGACTTTGATTTCCATTTTCTAGTAACTGCTTTTTTGGCAGCCATCATAATTAGACTCAGCAAGGCCTTACTATGTGTAGGCAATTCCGAGTTTGTATCACAGCTCAAAAAAATCATACCCTAGCATCTCCAACAGAGCAGTCTGCAGGGAATCTTTAAAGTCTACCTACTCATTACACTCCCAGAAAATACGCATGTTCTCAGTTACCTCTTTCTGCCCCATCACACCTGCAATATTTGCTGCCTACCTGAGAAGAATTCTTTAAGGTCTGCTTGGGGTATAAAATACCTATTTAAACACTTTGAAGCAAAGATCCAAAATCTTCTACATTTTGTTATGTATTTGGGAGAAACACATGTATCCTCTATTGTTTCTTTGCAAATTGCTTATCTAATCTGTCTTCCCAGTTCTTCCTAACCTCCTCTGATTGATTATTATAGTTATCATGCAATACAGTAGAGAATCGATTATCCAAAAGTCGATTATCCAAAACGTCAATTATCCGAACCAGCCTTCCAAAGTTTTCAGGTAGGAAAAATCATAAATTCTGAATATGTAAACATTATATGTAGTTGCTTGAACATGTTTTTTGAGCTTGTAGCCAGCTCATGTGTGAAAAATATTCTTTACTGTCCACTGGAATCGCTGAATGGTTAAAAAGTGTATTCCTACATGCAGAAAAATCAAGAGTTTAGAAGTTTTTTATCTGGTTCAATTATATGTTTGATTATCCGAACAGTTGGATTATCCGAACTATCCTAGATCCCAATTAGTACTGATAATCGATTCTCTATTCTATTTTATGTTGATGTTCTTCTTCTTTCGGCTTTTCCCAGTTAGGGGTCGCCACAGTGGAATTCCGGTCCGCTAATGATTAGCAGTAGATTTTTTTTATGGGTGCCGAGGTGCCAGCTCGACGCCCAACCTTCAACGAAGGCACGCCCATTCTTCGCATGTCTGTTGAATGCCACTCGACCGCGGGGAGGGCCTGCAGACTCCACACAGAAGGCGCTCCCACCGAGAATCGAACGTGAGAGCCTCTTGCTGTGAGGTTCTCTACTAATTATTCCTTTCTTAATGGCAACTTGTATTCCAGATTCTACTAAAAACAATACCAGTGCTGGTCTTTTGTTTAGGACCCCCCTATTTCTTTCTCTTTCCCTATACTCTGTTATCAGTCCCTGATATGGAAGGCAATTTTTAGCCTGCAGTCCAAATAAGTTCTTGGCATCTTCCCATTCTATTACCTTTCCTTCTTTAGTTATTTGCTCCCAGTACCTTGGTTTCTTTGCCAGTTTTCTCTAATATATCCCCCCCCCTTACCTATTGTCTGCATCCCTAATTGCAGTCAACCCTCTCGGCAGAATCTCTTTTCTCCATTCCTGTGTTGGCTTAGTTCTTAGAAGACCTCTTGTTACTTTATGAATATAATATTCTGTATTATTGTTATTCCCCTTAAAGGTCTGCATCCAAAATCCCACTCTCTCCCTGTTACTTGAGCTTCTCCACTGTTTCATCATCATCTCTTTCCACTTTGAATTATAGTTTTCTGCTTGTGCTATGTATAGGAGCCTTAAATGTGTTGCTCTGAAATACCCCTTCAACTCGAGTAATCACAATCTGCCCTCTTCTGTTGGAAGAATAAGCTTATCCCACTTGGCTCTTGCCAACTTCCCCTCCCAGATAAAATCTTTCAGCTATTTATTAATTGCTATCCACAGCTTCTCCTCTGGTTGATAAAAATATGCTTGACCAGAGTATAAGACTAAAGGGACTGAAAACATTTAACTGTTTGTATCTTATTATCAATATTCATATAACAGCACTTCCATTTTCTCAGTCTTTGTATTATCTTTTGATTAGTCTCTTCCCATGTATCCTTAGCTACCACACCAGTATCATTTTTAATCCATACTCCTAAATACTTCCTTTTATCATGTCCCCATAAATATGAATATTGCTGAACCAATGTGTATATGGGTACATAATTTACTGCTATTGTTCTTGTTTTTGCTTCATTAATTTTGAATCACAAAAAGGTTTGAAACTGTCTCAATATGTTCCATGGTACTGTAATGTCCCTTTCTGGTTTCGTCAGGTATAAAACAATGTCATCTGCGAAATGAGTCAGCTTTTCTCGACTACAGTACCAATTATATCCTTGAATTTCTGAGTCTCTTTGAAAGTGGTTCTAAATATAATGCAAATAACAAAGGGGAAAAAGAACACCCTGCCTAGTTCCTCTGCTTAAGCAGAGGTTATCAGAAAGGACCCCACCCACTTTAATTTTCATCTCTGATCCTTCATGTACCCTCCTAATTAACCTTATAATTTTATCATGGAATGCAAATGCTTCCATTGCTCTGCTGATAAAATCCCAGCTTACCCTGCCAAATGCTTTCTCTGCATCAAGACCCACCAGCAACAGTGGTATTTTCTTACATTCGGCTTCCCTCTGGATCATCACTGTTCTGTTTATGTTGTCAAATGTTTGTCCCCCCCATAAAACCACACTGATCCATATCTATCAATTTTGGCATCACCTTTGCCATTCTTTTAGCCATTATAGACATAAACACTAATCATGATTTAGTATTGAAATGGGCCTTTATGAAGCTGGATCTGATGGATATTTACCCTCTTTAGGTACTACAACTACTACCGTTTTCTTCCAAGATGTTGGTACTTCTCCTCCTCTTAAAATACTGTTAAACATAATCTTCCAGATCTTCATAATTCTTTCCCCTCCTAGCTTCCAAACTTCCACATGAATACCATCTAATCCTGGGCACTTTCCGGTAGATTGGTTATACATCACCATTTTTATCTCATCTTCTCCTATCCCAACTGTTAGTAATTGAGCCTCCTCTCCCTCTAGCCTTAGCTTATTTAATTGATCCATAAACATTTCCATTTGTACCTTTTCTTGATTTCCATATTTCTCTGATTTATACAGACTTTCAGAGAATTTCTGAAATATTTCTAATACTTCTACAAGATCCCTTGTTATCTTCCTTGTAATAGGCTCCCTAAGCTTGATGACAACCCTTTCTAATTTCTGTTGTCTGAGTGGTTGTGGTAAAAGTTTTTGAGCTCTTGAGTTTCTATCAAAAACAGTTGCTTAACAGCAATCTTTCTAAACACATGCATATTATCAAGGTAGTCCCTTATTTTTTGTTTAGCATTCTGTAGTTGCTCCTCTTCTTGTTCTGTGAGAGTCCCCCTATAGTCCCTCTATATCATCATTGATACTTTTTAACCATTCTCCCTTTCTTTTATATCCACACTATTTTTAAATTCCATTTTAATTTTATCCCACTCCCTAGCTATATTTTCAGAAGTTCTTTCTATCTTCTCTAATAGGTCCTGACTAATTCCACTATCCATTCCTCAAACTCCTCTCATTTCAACAGGTGGGTGGGAAAGTGCCAGTGTCTCATTTTTATTTCATTACCCTGTGTTTTTACTTTAGTTATTACTGGTGCATGATCTGAAATAGTTACTAGGTGCATATATCAAGACCTTCAATTAAGTGCACATGTTCCTGTGAAATGCAAATTCTGTCCAGCCTAGCTCAGTTTTTGTATATTGGGGAATAATATATAAATTCACTCTGAATTCCTAGTACTGAATTCACATCTTCCATTCCAAATATTTTCATAAATTTCTTTAACAAAATCTATCCTCTTTTGTTATATTTCCCTTTCTGGGCCCCCAGCCACATCTTCAGTGTTGCAAATCAAATTCCATTCCCCACCTATAAGTAATATTCTTTGCTGAAAGCTGATTATTTCTCCCAGAATTTTCTTTAGCTCTATTATAGCAGTTTTTGGTGGAATATAAATACATGCCAGTGTAATCCTCCTCCCTTGCCAGTAGCCCCTTAGTACTACAAATCTACCATTATTGCCTTTTTCACTCTTCTATTGCTATTGGAGCTCCTCTTGCAATTAATATAAGTACTCCTCTTTTCCTTTGCCCGAGATATTCCACTAAATAACCATTCTGAAAACCTTCCTTTATCAAATTCACATATTCACTTCTTTCCAGGTGTGTCTCCTGTAGCATAGCTATTTGCATTCCACATTTTTAAATATAATTCACTACTCTTTCTTTTTTTAATTTATCTATGATTCCATTAACATTTAAAGACATTATAGAAAGAATCATATTCTTGAGGGATTATTATTCCAATCTTTTTTGTATAACAACTTTTTTAAGTGTATGTTACTTGCATGTACTGTTTGGCAGGTTAATATTTTATGCAACTGTTTCTTGTTATCTCCATTTGAGCCTATGTCATATCTTGCAGAACTTTTTGTTTTATTGAAAACCCATAAATAAAAATACACATACACACACACACCCAATACCCCTCTAAAACCTACTAACTTAGTAATAACACACAAAGCTATGTACATCTTCAAATATTTAAGTTTTACCCCTTAATAGGAACATAAGTTCCAAACTGACAGCCACACACACAAACTCGAGCTAAACAGAAAGAAAGCTTATCCATCCTAAGATGCATGGTAGAGCCTGTGATTCTGTTAAGTTCTGTCTGGCTTTGCCTGACCTTTATAGCTCTCCCAGCTGGGAAATACTTAAATACTTTCAGAAAACATTTTCTCCATGCCATTTCTCTTTATCAGATTGTCTTTATTAGTGACATGAGAACCAGATACAGGACTGTTTACTAGAAAGAAAGACTGTAATATTGAATATTATTTTACATTTACTTGCTTTCTGTCAAAACTTGTTACTATATAAAGCTAAAGGCCTTAACACTGTGATTCCCCTATGCAAGAATGAGAACAAGCACACAAATTGTTTTTGTTGTGCTCTTTTAACCAGACCCCTTTTTTGTTTTTCATTGCAGTACCCACATTCCTTAAAACTAAACAAGGAGAAAGAGGGTAGAGGAAGAAAGAAACAAAAAGAATAAACTGAAGCACCTATTTACATTAGTATCCCCATTACACTTAAAAATAACTGAAAAATTAATTTATGACATGCAGAGAAAATCATGCACCACTTAAGTAATACTGTTAAGAAAAAAATGTTTTACTTACAGCTAACCCTGTCCCTCCTCTTCCCCTCTCCTGAATATTTTTCCAAACATTAATGACATGAAGTAGAACATATGCTTTAGAGTCCCCTACAATTTTAACAAAGCCCAATCAAGTCCAATATTTCCAGATTTTCTTGTTTTGCCCTGTTTCGTAGATATAATTATTGCTTTGTAATCCCACATTTGTCAGTTTACAGGTTACTGATTTTAGTCTCCAAATGTTAATGACATGAAGTATGACATATGCTTTAGAGTCCCCTACAAGTTTAACAACATCCAAGAAAGTCCAATATTTCCAGATTCTTCTTTTTTATTCCTTTTCATCTCCATCTCCCAGAATCCGTCTCTGCTTCATCTCCAGTGCACTCTCAATTCTTCTAGTCAACTTCTGTGCTTTTTCCCTCTGTCAGTCATTTTACATGGAAAATATGGCAAAGGTTTCACTGGCATAGTCTCTCTGTGGTCTTTATTACCAGAAGAACAAGAAGCAGAATCTCCTTGTGTTTCACAGCTCAGTTTTTGTTGGACAAACCTTTGTATTTCTTCCTTAGCATGTACTTCATCAAAAAATGTTTTTGTTCCTCCGGGGAAAATATTTTGAGGATTGCTGGGTACAGCAGTTTAAATCTCACACCTTCTTCTTGGTATTTCCTATATATTGGAATACATTTATGCCTCTTCTGCCTGGTGTCCAATAAGTAGTCATTCTCCACAAACACTCTGCTGTCTCCCACTTTTAGTATTTTGTTCTTCTGCCACAGTTTTCAGAATCATAAAATTAATACAGTCAGTTCTTTCCAGCTTCTTTGGTACAGCAGAAAATCTCTGATTTTCCCTATGTGCTATGTCCTCTAATTCTATTATTTTTTGAAACATCTCTTCTTGTGCAGTCTCATATTCAGCCAGCCTTTTCTTCATTTCAGTCTCTGAGTTTTGCAGTTCTGTCACCAAATCTGAATATCTGTTCAAAGCTTCTTCCATTTTTTTCCAGCTTTTTATTGTTTGTGTTGATATACTCTTTGTGCAGCTGCTTTATACTTTCCTCTAGGTTACTGGAAGTGATGTCTGGAACTTGCACTGCTTCTTTCTGAACAACTGCAGTACTTTTTCCAGTCTGTGTTTTTTCCTCAACTTTTGTAGTTGATTTTCCTCCAGGTCCTTTATATTTCTTTTTCCTGGCATCTAGGCAGTGTACTTACTAGTAAATTACTGAAAGTTATCCAGATATCTATGTCCACTGGCTTTCTCTGCAAAATTTCTGTTTTCAAAGTGGGAAAGCCAGAATTAAGTTGTTACTCAATGTGGAGCCATCTTGGAAGTCCCCACAACATGATCCCATCACAGCAGCACTACTGCACTCCTAAACTTTCTGCATACAGTAACCACTCACTGAAATTTACAAAATCCTGTATTAGCACTTTTCTTAGACCTATCTAAAGCCTTTGAAATACTAGATCATCAAGGTTGAAACAAAAAGAGGCAAAATAGTGCCTAACAAAGCCAGTAACAGTCACAAATCCAAGGCACCATTGAAGCAAGCAACACAAGAAGTGCTTGTAGAATAAAAATGAACTTTAATCCAATTAACGCTCACAGTACACTTCTCAATATGTTTTCATCCACAGTTAACAGACTTCATCAGATATCATCAAACCCTAAATTCAACCCTTATATATCCTATCCAAAATCCCTAAACCAATCATGAACTTCTTTGAATTAATTCACATCAGATGATACAAGTCCACACAAATATAAATACACACTATCTGAAATACTTGTAAAAAAGTTAAAAAAAGTATATTAAAGTTCTGTACATAGCAAAATTGTATTAAAAGTTATTTTAAAAGTAATATAATTGCTTTAAAACATTGAAAACAAACTTAAAAGCAATAAATCAATAATAAGTCTTATATTAACAGTACAAAAGCAAGCTCAGTCAGTCAAAAGCTCAGCTACTGGCCACATTCAACAGTGCCTAAATTATAGACATCTTCCTACTGTTGAATAGCTTTTAGCCAAAAAAGGTAAATGCGTTAAACTATCAATAAATGATTCAAAACAGGTTCAAAAAAGACAAGGGGATGTCACCACCAAATAAACACCACCTCAGTTAACCAATGTGTATATTGTTACTTAGAATTTAGCCGCTCTTAGTTTTAAAACAGGGGCATGACCCATCCTTCACCTGATACTATGGGATGGAGGGGTGGGTCATTCATGCTCTTATGTATTTTGGGTAGGCCATTAATTATAGGTATCCTTGGACTTTTACTGTGGAATAATCAAACAATCCCTGTGTAATGATCCTCATCATAAATAGTTCATATACTGTATTCTGTGCATTTTTTATTAGTTCATTAACCTAATTTTGAAAAAGAGGAACTTTTCACCTGTTATTTAGGATATGAAGAAGGCTTTAAAAGGCTGAAAGTGCTCGTCCAGTATTTTAACTTTTATTATTCCTTATAAGTTGAGGTAAGAGAGGCAACAATTCCTGCAAAGTCAGCATTTTGAACTTTGATACTTCTACAAACAGGTTGAGTAAAGGACAGGCTGAGAACCAGTCTCCAAGAAAACTACACCCCTGGCACTAGGAAAAAAAAACTTGTGTAAAACCTTTTTCCCATTCACTTATATACCCTTGCTAGCACAACATATGACCTAGTATGTCAGGAAGTTATTGTATTTTCAGCATAATGAAGAAAAAGGACTACAACACACAATGAGTCATTCTGGTGTAATATTAGGTGGTCACTTAAATCACTGTGGGAAGGGGGAGCTTTGCTTGCAAAAATGATATCAGATCAGTACAGCAGCCACATCAGTATTTTATGGTATAACAAATCAGAAAATAATACTAACCACTTAGAGTGAAAATAAAAGAGAAGATCAAGATGCAATAAAAAACACTTTTTTTGCAGTTTTGGAGTCTGGATGCCCTTAAACTAATTGGCATGGAAACACCAAAAAGCAATGTTCAGTGTACCTCTTATTTATACTGTATGTAGGTTAAAACAGCTAGATTACAAGTTACTTATGATGCCAGAACTGAAAAGTATGTGTGTCTCATAAAGAAAGTGAGAAATTAAACAAAAAACATGCACATGCTGGGTAAAGACATAAAAAAGAAATAAACAATACTGAAAATATGAAGTGCTGAATCTCAAAATGGAGTATAATACCGAAACAGCAGACTAGTACCTAAATAAAGAGATAAGATGAGAAACTCAGCAATTTAATAACTCAGTGGTAATATTCCGTGATTTTTACAATTCAAGACACAATGTAGGGAAGGCAATGTTTATTTATTTATTTACATTTGTTTATCAGGAAAGTCTGACTGGGCAGATACCCATTTTCAGCAGAGGCCATGGGGGGAAAGCTCCACATACAATAAAATGACTGTACATAAATTACAGTAAATAGAGTTGCATCATATAACAGTGATGATCATTATTTGGTTACATTTTAGAGAACAAATGTATACAATGGTTACAAAATATTGACTGAAGCATAATAGTATGTTTAGCAGTAGAGGCAGGATGGGATGTACAGAGGAAGTTGGTGGTGTTGTCTACTGATTTGACAGAGTCTAGTAGTGAAGTCCACATTTTTGGTACATGGCTGGAGCAAATTGAATCTCCTGCATCGCTTTTAGTTTTGGTAACTGTTAGTAAAGTTTTACTGGTAGAACAAAGTGAACAGCTAGTGGTATAGGGTGGTGTTATGTTTTGAATAGCTGGTGTCTTTTGAGGGTGGTAAAGTATTTTGTGAGCCATTGTCAGTTGATTATGAGCAATTGTGTGGGGAAGTTCTAACCAGGAGAGTTCTTTTAGTGAGAGACAATGGTGGGTCCTATATTTAGAGTCAGTCGCGAACTTTGCTGTCTCATTATAAGATATATCAAGCTTTTCAAGATCTGTTTTCCTTAGATTAGTGAGTATGGGGGAGGCATAGAGGAGGCTGGAAAGGAGATGGATTCTAGCAATGGATATTCTAGTACTATTAGTTAGGAATTGTTTATTTCTATAAATGGTTCTGAGTTTTTTGTGTACCTTTTTAACAGTTTGTGCTATGTGTTGATCAGATCTCATATTGTTATTAATTACTTTAGATTGTGCATCTGATGTAATTATTGTGCTATCAGAAGCAGTAACGAAGAAAGTGGGAGGGGGGTCCGAGTCTCTGGTGAGTTGAATGATCATAAGTTTGGTTTTACTAGGATTTAGAATGAGTTAAGCATCAGTGAGCCAAGTTTCAATAGCAGTAAAGGATCTTTGTGTAATATCTTGGAGCTGTTGTATGTTGGGGGCAGCACTTATAACCATTGACTTGTCTGCATATTGGATCAAGGTGGTTGAAGAAGTGGCTGTGCTAAGGTTATTGGTAAACAGACTGAATAGAAGGGGGCTAATATGGATCCTGCTTGTTGGCATCCTGTTAAATAGCTCTGGAACCAGTTAAAGGCAGAGGGACTAATGTTTAGGTCAGTGAGAGTGGATAATAGCTTGGGATGAGATACAGTATTGAAGGCTTTAGACATGTCTAGGAAGACTGATGAGACTATGGTTCCTTTGTTTCTCTGGTGATTAATGGTATTGGTGAAATGCAAGACGGCTGTTGTGGTGCTATGACTGGGTTTAAATCCATGCTGAGAAATAGTTGAGAAACAGCAGATGGTTGTAAGATATTCAGCAAAGTCAGAAGGTGACATGATTTATACCAATGTGCTGATTAATGGTGCTGTTCATGTTAATATTGTGAAACACCCACTTTATTGACTACTGCCAACAACAGCACCAACAATGCTACTAATGCTAACGACAACTGTCTGGCCCAATTACAGTGGCAAGAAAATGAAGGACTGAAACTTACAAGTGCAGAAATGCAATACGATACCAAGTTAAGATATACACAATCTTCCCTTGCTTACTTATGTCATAATTACCTGACACACTAATGTATTGCCATTACAGCTTTTGTACTGATTTTCTTTGACTTTTGAATAGGTATTTTTTCTTCCGACAACATTATTATCATCCATATGCCTCCTCAATATTGTTTATATTCTAAATGCTTTCAGTTATTTACAATACCACATTTTTGCAATATATCTATTTTATTTATTCCTCAGTCAGCCACTGCCTATATAATACTCTTCACAGCATACATTATTAGCATACACACTGAATATGACATACAGCTGTTCATTAACTTTCTCAAAACAAATATACTTAATCTTCAGGAATAGAAAGATAACCCAATCTAAAATAGACGGTTAAATTATTTTAATTACTATTTTGGTGCTAAAAAATACCTCAAAAACTAGGCATATGAGATTTGAGAGACATTAATTGAAAAGTGAATATTAAATACAGCACGCAGTCATTGCGTCTTTCGGCTTTTCCCGGTTAGGGGTCACCACAGCGGAACTCCGGTCCACTATTGATTGGCAGTAGATTTTTACATGCGGAATTGCCAGCCCTGACGCACAACCTTCAACGAAGGTACGCCCATTCATGCATATCTCCACGCAGAAGACGGTCTAGCTGAGAATCGAACTGGTCAACGTCTTACTGTGAGGCGACAACGCTACCGCAGCACCACCACCGCAGTTAAATACAGCACACAGTGAAACTATGAATTAATTTAAGGACTTTGATATATGGGTAGATACAGCTTTGAGTTTTACTGATCATGTCAACCGATTGGTTAATGATAGTTATAAATAACTATAGGCTGTATTAAAAGATTTAAAAAGCCCAGCAAATCAGGAATGATGAAATTATTGTTTATAAATTACAATACACCCAAACTAAAGTGTGGAATAATATTACTGAAACCTTATAAGGAATGGGTCTATATTATATATTCAAACTTTCAAAACTTTGAATCCTATATGTTCGACAACATATGATTGAAGTTTAAAAGTTTGAATATATAATAAAACAAAAAAAAAACTTACCTTAATGGTGCAGGCAGGGGGGCAAGTGCCCCTGCACCTCCCATGTGGGGGGCTGTGCCCCACACACCCTCCTACTTAAATATACCAACTCCAAGATCGCACTTAAGTGCAGAAAAGGAAAATTCTCCCATTCTGCACCAAACGGCACCGTTACATTTAACCTTCGAACTCTTGAAATGTCAATCATATAGTGTCGACCATATGACATTCGACATTTCAAGCGTTCAGAGTTCTAATAGGAACCTAGAAAATTAGCATGAGTAAATTGGAAAGATTACAAAGGAGGTATACTAAAGACATTCATCAATGTGAAAGTTTAAGTTATTATGAAAGATTAAAATATCTGAATTTGTTCAGTATCGCATACAGATATTTAAGAGAATACCTTATTCAACTCCACAAGGCATTTCAAGACAAGGATATCAAAGATTGACGTCTACACCTCCACACCGGGTATGCATACTATTGCAATGAGGAGTGTCTTTTCTGTTGTCAGATATGCATTTACTCCATTTTTTTTAGATTTTCCAAAATGTCATTCACTGAAATGTGTACCCTATGTTTGTTGGGAAATTGCTTTTTTCCCAGTATTATCTTGTTTATTTTAAAAAAGAACAATTTAAACAAGTCAAGAATCACTTGGTGTGATGTTTACTCACTGATACGTTTTCATTAACCACTCAACAGATGTTGATATAGTCAGTTCAACTTTAGACTTGACTTGTAAATGACTTTTCTGAAATAGCTGTTCTATTCTCTTTATTTCTGTTATTACTCTGACAGAATGGTCCAAAGATTTAGACTGGGATTTGTAAACATATGTGAACTATGCAAGGCAGGTAGGAAATGGTTCTCAACCACTCATTACTCACTAGACCAATGAAGTAAAACTGAGAAATGATTGTTTTTTGTGTCAGCATGAAAATGCAGCAGTCTATGGGTATGGCCAAAAAACAGGCCCATCCACATCTCAGAGCGCTGCTCTTTTTGTGATCTTTTATAGTACAGCAATTCAGAGAAGAGTCTACTACAAGAAATCACTGCAGAATAATTCTAAAGCATGCAAGTGTTTGTAGCTAATGGCCACATACAGCCTTTGCTGTTAGTGGCAGAATGGAAGCAGGACAAGGAAAAGAAGAGCACAGCAGCATGGATCACCATGGGGCTGCTCTACCTTGCTTTGCACTGCTCAGATAGCCTTTCCAGAATAGCAGAATGCGTGTGTGTGAATGCGTGCGTGCGTGTGCATGTGCGTGTGCATGTGTGTGCGTGTGTGTGTGTGTGTGTGTGTGTGTGTGTGTGTGTGTGTGTGTGTGTGTGTGTGTGTGTGTGTGTGTGTGTGTGTGTGTGTGTGTGCGTGTGTGCGTGTGTGCGTGCGTGCGTGTGTGTGTGTGTGTGTGTGTGTGTGTGTGTGTGTGTGTGTGTGTGTGCTGATCAACATCAGATGAATAAAATAAATAAATGAAAATAAAGACTGTTTTACTGAATGAAGTTACTGAGTGACTAGATCTGACTGTAAGACGAAGCTTGTTCCATAGATTTGAAAACACATTTTTGCAATGGTGCAGAGGATATGGTGGATGTGCCTTGTAGCAAAAGTGCCCCGTGTCATTTATCAAGTACCTAGCTGGAATTTTAAAACCAAAGCCACCACTAATTAGAAAACCTCACACATGGAAGTGCTAGGCTCAATAGACAGAGTGATTCCCACAAGTATGGCCAGGAATGATGCGAAGAGAACTGGCTGTCAAACAGCAGGTATGTGCTTAAGCACACACACATGTGCTGCACAGTGATGCTACAAGAAAGCTTGCATGCAACAGTTAAGAGCTTACAGCACTGTTAAGATTTTTTAGAATGCTATGTTTGGTCTATATATTTATTTTGTACCTTTAAAATGGGAGGAAATGGGTGCAAGATAAAGTAGGATTGGGGTACAGCAAGCAGAGGAACATACATAGGGAAACAGGAGAGGTAAGAATGGGAGTGGAGTGCCCATTTTTTTTTTTTTTTTTAGCTTTGGGACAAGAAAAGATGGGGAAAGATTTGAGATTAAAAGAAGGGGTGAAAAGAGAGTAGAAGTTTGGAAGCAGGGTCACACAAACAAACATAAAACACAAAGACTGACAGGGGAGGTGCTGACACAGTTTGGGGGAAATGACAGTGAAGCCATAATCATACAGATAAAGGGAAGGTATTGGTGATAAAGACAAGGGAGGGAGGTGACACACAAAAAAGGGACGCACCAGAATGGGGGGGTTTATAACCCTCCATTGTCCACACTGCCTGGGCTTAAGCCAGGGATAGGTCATTCATCACCCTGACCAGTCTCCCTACTGGTCCCTGCCTGAGGTGGTGAAGGCAGTATTAGGCAGCATTGTGGCTCTTCAAGCCTTTGGAGATCCTTTTCAGGTGGCTGATGTAGGCTTCCAGCTACCACTCAACTAACTCTCCTATCATGTGTACCAACTCCTGCCACATGACAAACTGTTCACCCCTGGTAGTGCCACTGAAGGAAACAATAGCTTCCTCTCTTATGAGCAGCCACCAAAGGCCATAAGAGATGCATCCTGCCACACCAAATGGGGATGCAGGGTCTGTAGTCAGGTGGTGTCTTGGTGGGAGAAGGATGAGCCAGATAAGGGGATGAAGACCTTGGCTGTACCACTGTTATAGCCGTGGGTAGATTTTGTGAAAATGGGAACATAAATGCATAAAAATTAAACAACAAATACACAATAAAATAGTGAAAAGGATACAGATAAAGAAAGGTAGAGTGAGAAAGAAAAAAAAGTTATGTGACTTATGATCAATTAGAGGGCTATGCCAATGTGTATAAAACTAACAGTATATATGTTACTATAACATGGTAGAAACTCTTGCTTACCTGCATTATCCCAAGGCCCCATGGTTGGATGTGCATGTGTGTGTGCAGTGTCGCAGGTCCCATTGCCTTGATTGTTTGTGTGATTGTGTATGACAAACCAATGGCATGGTATTGTGCGCCAAAAGTGATGGCCATTCTGTGCACTACTGTGTCTGGGAAGCTCCCACAAACACTGTACAGGGAAATAGTACCCACCAGCCCAAATGACATGGCCCTGGCAATATAAATATGCATATATCTGGAGAGAGTATGATCAACAGTCACAGTTGCTGGAATGAAGCATGGGCAATATGTTGCCAATGGGAACACAACCATCAATGAATATGGGGTCCTAACGCAACCATATCCCCTAACCACTACCTTCTCCCCACTCAAGCACACAAATAATGCAGCCCAAAATAACTATCCAGCCTGGACAAACAATGATAAACCCCACCAAAAAACAAGGAGTAAACACCCACAGATGTTTCCCCCATCCCTTCTACCAGTGCCCCCCAATAGGCATGTATACATTGAATTAGGAAGTGTACACAGGTGATGCATGCCACAAAACTTGTCAGGTCAATGATCAACAGATGCTCTACAGTGGGGCAGATAAGCCCATCAGTAGAAGCAAATGTCAGTAAACTTATGTCTTTGTCATGTGTCCTGATTGTGTGACTGTGAAGAACAGTGCCTATAAGTAGCAATGCTAACCTAACTAAACTTCCGACTAACCATTTTTCTTTTTCTCCCTTCCATAAGCTAAACACTACTACCGTAACTATCTTACTCATTTCAATCCCTAGCACCCACTAACCCCTTACCTCTGACAACTAACCACCACATAAAAATAACTGAATGTAGCTGATACTTTTGTTTTAAGTACCTACATATTGTACAGCTCTTCTCCTATATCATTTTGCTGTACTGTACACTCTCTGTATTATAGTACTCAGCATTGAAAGATTTACACAATCTTTTTTTCATCATTTACTGTACTATTGAACTACTTATTATATATTTTGCTGTAACCTCTGGGCTGTGGCTAAAATAGATCCACGCTGGATCAGTTCACTACAGTGGTTAACTAGCAAATAAACAAATAAATTGTCCAGTGACCCAAGATAAAGAGTAATACTTGCCCAGATTGTTCTTGGCAAGGCAGAAAAACACTAACCTTGACTGGAAACATTGATGGAAGACGAATGGAGCACTTTGAGGAAATCTGGAAGATAGTAGAGAGAAGGCAGTACTAGGAGTTAATAGTGCAAATGGGTCCATTTTGTTGATGAGGTCACTGCAGTTAAACAATTCTGAGGATGCAAAGCTGTGGATGAGATCTGGCTGGAAATGCCCAATAGTTCAGCTCAGAGGATTGAGGTTACAAGCTGCTAACTTTGATTTCTCAGGCTCCATTTACCATAATGTGACCCTCAGCAAGGCACTTCACCAGACATTGCTCTTGGGTCACCTCTGAAAAAAGGCCCTTTATGACTAGTGTGTACATAGTTAACTAAAGATGCTAGATATATATTGGTGGTTTATAGTCAGAAGGCCTTTATAGTGTGCATAGAAGATGAAAACTATGCCTGGGTTTGGTAAACTGGATTGTCATTCCTCATTTTGAGAAAGGGGGATAGAAGAATGTTTCAGATATATGGGGATCATAGTTTTTCAGCCTTCTTGAGAAAGCCTATGCCAGGGTACAGGAAATGAGACTTAATTTGACAGGTGAGTCTCTGACACAGGAAAGCTGCTGCAATTTCTCTCCTGGCTATGGAGCACTGGATCAACTCTTTGTCATTAGACAGATGCTGGAGGGGTCATAGGAATTCATCGGTAAGGTTTTTGTGTGACCATATACATAAAATGTCTAGTGAGAAGTGCGGTCCCCCGGCCACTGATGTCCTTTGTTTGATTATACCACTGTCATCATCCACTTGTGTCCATATTCTTGGTGTTAACATGACTATGTTCAAGGAGGACAAATGATTCCCCATCCTGTTTATGATTTTCATGGAAAATAAATCAAAGCACGGTGAAGGTTTGGATATTTGGTATTTGAGGACATTATCCCTCTCTGCTTCAAGTTCTGTGATTTTCAGATTGCACTAGAGCAGTCTGTGAATGTGTAAAGTGGTTTGGATAAAAATCAATACTTTTGAGTCAAGAGTTCATGGTTCTTTTCCTAAAAAAATGGGCTGCTCTCTTCAGGTATGAAAAGAATAGCTACCTGAACTGGAGGGGATTTAAGTATCTGAGGGCATTTTCAGTGAGTAGAGAGGCTGGGGTTAATGAAGTGAGAGCTGATTCATAGTGTACTCAGTTTATTGGTCAGTCACTGTCCATTTCCTTGGCTATGGTCAAGACTTTGGTTGGTGACAAAATAATGGGCTCATGGAGACAAATGGCAGAAATAGGATTCCTTTGCTGGATTGCTAGGTTCACTCTGCATGACAAAGTGTCCAATTCAGCAATGTGGGAGAAAAGAAAAGACAGTTCTCATCTGGATTAAGAGGAGTCAGGGTTTGGGCTGCAATAGGAACATCAAGCATGACCTACAGAGACAAGACCCTGGGACATGCCCAGGGCACACAGGACAGATTGTATAGTCATATTGCCTGAATATTGCCTGATAACACTTGTAGATTCTACAGGATGTGCTGAGGACTGTTGGAGGAATGGGGGGGGGGGGGTCTGTCTGTTCTTTCCAATACAGCTTTCTACCATAGTGATTCTTACTAGGACAAACAGTTTAGAAAATCGATGGATGGTGAGATGTTTCATTCTAAAGTCAGTAACACTGTGCCAGTCAGGGACTGTGCTTAATTATAGTGAGTGTCATCATATCTTCTGTTGCATTATTTGTCCAAAAGTAGCATAGCACCATGGAGATGGGATGCCTGTTGAACATGCCTTGTTTTACTTGTAGATCAGATTCAAAGGCACACTCATATGAACATATGTGAACAATTTATATATTTATGTTTTGGACCCGTATATAATATACCAAACTCCAGTTATATTCAGTTCCATGAGGCTATTTAAGTTAGGAAGAGACATGCACACATTTTAATTTGGCAACAGGTACTGGGCTTGCTTCCAGTGTGAAACGATATACAATGTGAAGAATCAGATCAAAAACTATGAAAGAAAAGGCACTGTTCAACTTACTGCTATTACCCACTTTCTTAATTAAAACATTTAGAATATGCACTCTCCCTCACAAACTAAGTTGTACTGGAGGTTTTGTGCAGCATGCAGCATGTCTCGATAAAATGCCAGTGTCTTGGTAATTTTTATGGTAGCACTCTTTCAGTGCTTCAGGGTTATGTGTCACAGTCAGATTCCTATTAGATGACTGAAGACACATTATAACGAATGTGTCCTGGTTGAACTTAAAACAACGAAAATGCAAAATAGTGAAGCGGCTTTTAAGCAAATTCTTTCCCAGGGAAAGAATTCACTTGGCCGCTTCTGTTACTTTGCCGTTTTCAGCACTGTAGTGCGATCTCGGAGTTGGTATATTTAAGTGGGGGGGTGTGTGGGGGTTGAAGCCCCCCATTTTACATATTATTAAATTTTTTTTTTTCTTTTTCTTTTTTGGAACAGTGAAAAAATCGCTGTTCTGAGCTTTCGAGATTGTAAGCTTTCGCTTACATCGGTTCAATTATTCATCGTTCGCTTTTTTAAGCATTCAATGATATAATATAGACCCTCACAGTCATGGGGGGTTCTCTAGTGGAGATCTTTGTATGGGACTTTACACTGAGCCTGAAGATACATCCTGCCTTTAAATCATTATCTCTTCTGGCTGCATCGTCAGTTTGGTGCCTCTCAGAAACCTTAGTTATGGTCTTCCATACTTGTTAGAGGAGAGTTACAGGATGGAGAGTAACTGTCCAGTCCCAGAGATCTAGCTGTCCTTGGTCTTAGATTGGGACTTTCATCCATTTATGATCTTGGTGTGGAACTCTCATCCTTATATGGTCATGGATAAATCATGTGGGCACTCTCAGATAAGTTGTTTGCCATCAGACTTCATTTGCCTGGCTACTGGCTCTGGATTCACAGTTTGGTAAGCATTTGAAATGTGGCACACATGGCTTCATCAGAGGCCTTGTCCACATCTGCTGAATACATCAGATGCACAATTTTGTAATAGTATGGCCTGAGTTCCAATTATCTTTCCAATACTCTCTTGGCAAAAAATACTGGCCTGTGTCAAAACTTTGTAAGGAACTTTTGTGTATAATTTTCTGATATAAAATGACAGGTATCTAAGCTGTGTTTCCATGAAAAAAGCAAAAGAAAAAAATGTCCAATTTGTGTTGCAGTTGCTTTTTTATCTTAACTTGTAGCTTTCGTTTTTATACCTGTATATCTTGCTTACTGTTATCATGCAGTCAGATCAGCCAAACCAACCTTAGCAGTCAATGGGGGTGACAGATGGCATGTTTACATCCTGAATATCTCTGACAGCCATTTGCTGTTGGATAACAAGATGCTGAAAATGAATGCTTTATCCCATTCTGTTACATAAATATTTTAAATGTATTTGGTGTTAATTGTTGCCCACTTTTGCTCACAGTTAATTTGGCCATAACCTTGTTCATAACTATTGTCCTTAGAACCAAAATTATTTTCTATACTGTTGCCAATTCGTTGCAATTCTGTTTTGGTCTCTGTGAATGAACATCTTCAACATCAGCAGATGCACTGCCCACACAAGTGTATGCAAAGCCCATGAGTACTCACAGTCACAGCACTGTTGGCCCTGCCCAGGGGAGGGGTGGTGCTGGTCATAATGCATTCCCTACCATCTGACACATGTGCAAGGAAGCTGTTCTTATTTGTTTGTCTGTGCCAGGTCACAACTGGTAAAATTTTACTAGTGATTTAATTTCCACTGTGCTGAGGTTTCCATCATGGGGGAAGTATGTGTAGCTTTATGAATTTTGGCTTCTGGGACCTTCCAGTGACCAAAGGGAGGCACGGTGTGTATGCCAGGCATTACTACCAGTTGCTTGATTCTATGCTACAGTGTGCAGAGGAACATATGTGGTTCCCATGCACTACAGAGGAGAGAAGCAACACCATGCAAGCATTTTATGACTTAGTCAATTTCCTTGAGGTACATGCAGCCATGGACTGCACTTACATTGCTATAAAGGCTCTACTTGGTGAACAAAGACAATGGTATATCAACCATAAGGGGCTCCACTTACCCAACTGCCAGGTGATCTGCAATGCACAGGATATAATATACAACATGTTAGCAGGCTACTCAGGCAATGCTTACAATTCCCACATCTGACACACCTGTGACTTATGTCTGCTGTTAATACAGGATTATTTTTCACAGGGTCATCTTATTGCTGATGTAGATTATACCATAGGGACATGGCTAATAATGCAAATATGAAAGTCATAAATCATGACAGAGGATGTATACAGCACCACCCAGTGTCAGACCTAAATTATTGTTGAACGTGTGTTCAGACTACTTTAGATGAGCTAGCACTGTCTAAATGTCACTGGTGGTGACCTGTACTATAACCCTGAAACATACAATAAAATGTTTGCACTGTGTGCATTATTACACAGCATGTTGCTATACAAGCAGATACAGCAGAGGACAGACATTGAGATAGGGGAAGTCCCAAAGGCAGCAGAGGAAGAGGAGCCTTATGAGAAGCCCATGCAGGTGACAGTCACAGGGATGACCATGAGAGGCAGCGGCAGGCACACTACATATTGGTACAAACTAAGAGGCAACTTGTAGTTCACAACTAAAGTTCAGATTAAACATAACCTCATATTATCCTCAACCCTCCTTTTCTCATTTTCCATAAAGGGTCGGGGTGTGAAATTAGCTGTTACCACCTCTCTTGATTCAATCCCACTCTCCTACCATCTTTGATAGTTATGCCTGTCACAGGTCTTTTCTCACGCAGTCCATCCATCTCTTTGCGGGATCATCCTTGTTTCCTTTTGCCTTCTTTCATTTTCTTCCAGTTCTGACCCAAATCATCCTCTGCTCTGCTGTGCTTGTACCCAAACCATTGCACCCTTTTCTCTTATTTTTTCTCAGCAGCTGGGGCTATGTGAGCTTCTGCTCTGATTCCTCATTTTTTCATGTGCCCCACAGTGTGCACCCTACTACCCATCACATGCACTTCATCTCCATCAACTATAGCTTCCTCAACTGCTCTGCCTTCATTGCCCATGTTTCTATACCATATAGCAGGACTGGTCACAACACTATTTTGTACACCTTGCTGTTCAGCTTCTTTGGCATTCTAGTCTTACAAACTACCCTGATACTCTTTGTCAGTTGGCTGTAACCCCTCTGATTCTAGCACTGACCTCCTCATTCAAACATCCTTTCTCCTCAAACACTCCTCCCAGATACTTGAAACTGTTAACCCATTCAAATATTTCCCTTCTGTCCCAATTTCTACCTTCTTCTGAATACCCTCATTTGCCACCATGACAACAGTCTTTTCTATACTCAGTTTTTATTCCATGCGTCTTCAGTTTTGCATTCCATTCCTCTATCATTTGCTGAAGTTGCTTTTCAGATTCTACGTGTAATGCCACATTGTCTGCAGACTGCGGCTTTGTTGATCTGCACCCCCCAACTGTCTGCAGACAGCAGTATTGTTGATCTGTTTGCTAAGATAGTCCATCACAATTTCAAACAACAGTGGGCTCAGACGCACCTCTACTTCCATTGAGAACCCATCTTTCAGACCAAACAATGTTTGTATCTTTGTCATTGGGTCCATAGCCTGCACTAATTCTACCAATGTTTCTCGAACTTCAGACCATTACAGGACTGTCCAAATCAGCTTTCTTGGTACCTTGTCATATGCTTTCTCCAAGTCTAGGCATATCTAGTTGGACCCTTTCCTCATGTCTAGCTTCTTCTCCATTATCTGTCTCACTGCAAGCATTGTGTCAGTTGTGCTGAATCTTGAGCACTTCATCTCCCATCTTAGTTTCTACTACTCTGTGTATTTGTTTTATCAATCATCCTCTCCAGCACTGTTATGCAGTGGGATAGCAGTCTGATATTTCTGTACTGCCAGTAGTTGTGCATGTCCCCTTTGTTGCTGTACACTGGCACTAGAATGCTTATTCAATAGTCATCTGTGGTATACCTCTCTCTCTCTCTCTCTCTCTGCAATGAATACCCTCAGGAGCCATTTCTCTCTTAAATTACCTAACATCTTGATCATGTGTGCTGTAATCTCATCTCTGCCTGCTGCTTTCCTTCACTTCATCTCCTTATGCTATACTTACTTTTTCAATGGCGGTTTCTTCTTCTTCTTCTTTCATCACAGACTGCGTATGGGGCAGGTCAACATCTATGGGGTTTTCCTCATTCAGAAGGTGCCTGAAGTACTCATTCCAGCTGCTTTTGATGTCCTGTAGACTGGTGAGCAAATTGTTGCAGGCATCCCTTATAAATGGAGACTGATGACTACAGTAAACTCCCTCTAATCCAGTCTCACTGGGACTGGACCTTAGGCTGGATAAACAAATGGCTGGTTAATCAGAAAATGCATACAAAATAGAATTTATAGGTTATAAATCAGCTAGAATAACAGGATTTGTGTTAGTATGCATTTTTACTAATGAATATGAAATCTAAAACTCAAATGTCTGTCATTATTTAGCCCAGAGGAGGAGGAAGTGCTGTTCTTCTCTGTTCTCTTTTGCTAGGGTTATGGCAGAAATGTGATGGCCAGTTAAACAGGAGGCTGGTTAAAGAGAGGCCAGATAAACAGGGGGTCTACTGTATCTTATCTTTCTGTCTTTGCCTTACAAACTGATAGGGTTTCTTTGTGCCATCTGTTCCCCACAGCCATAGTCCATCAAAGGACTTTTTCCCAAAAGGGATGTGGGCACACCACTCACAGTGGTCACACAATAGCAGTCTGTGAACTACATGGTCCACTGCAATTATGGCCCTTGTAGATGCAGTTGTAAGATCCCCTCCTCACAACAGAAAAAAGTAAGTAACGTGGGATGTTATCTGGTCCCACTGAGGCAGTGTTTTTGGCCTTGGAAAGTGCAGATATAACTTGATCTCTAAAGATATTAGGTAAAGGACTGGTGTCTGGTATGCTTTGGGATATGGCTGGTGGGGGTAGGGGGGTGAAGTTTGCACCAAATCTGTCTGCTAGCAGGTTGGCAATTTCCTCCGGTATAGTGTGAGTGGTACCAACTACTACCAATTTGGCACATAGCTGGGCACTCTTTTTTAGATTTCAGACATAGTTAAAGAATGCCTTATAGTTGTCCTTAGCTAGGGATGCTATTTTGGCTTCATCATTAGCTTTAGAGAACTTTACAAGACTTCTGATTTGCCTGTTCAGTCTGTGGAGGGAATTCTTCCTCTGCAGACCCAGTTGCCTCTTGTTCCTGGGCATCAGTTTCTTCCTTTTGTTATACAGTCTTTTTATACTACATGACCACCAAGGTAGCTTGCTTTTTTGGGAGGGCCTGGTTTTAATCTGGTCAAGTAAAACCGAGACTATACACTTGCTAAGATGATTATAGAGGGCATTTGTGTATATCTCTTTATAGGAGTCATTACTGCCTGTGATTGTTTTTTTTTTGGTCCTTTGGGGGTCTGAGGTCCAATAATTACTTCAAATTAGACTGATTTATAGTCTGACCTTACCAGGAAAGGCATCACATAGGGGGCAGTGCAGTGATCACCCATGTTGGTGAGTACTATGTCAAGGACATTAAAGCCTCTTGTGGGGGTATAGATTTTCTGTGCCAGAGCGTTTGCATTGACAAAGTCCAGGAACCTATAAGCGAGCATGTTTGAGCTTGTGTATATGACCCAGTCAATGGAGGGATAATTGAAATCTCCCATGACTAAGGTGTTGGGCTGTATGGCAAGTGACTCCAGTAAGGCCAGGCAAGCATTGTGCTTTTCTTGGTTCATGAAGAGGGACCTATAGCTAGCAAGGATGTGGTATGGTATTTTGCCTGTAGATAATTGGGCATGGAGTAGTTTGAGAGATTCATACTGTTTGATGAATCTCGAGGTGTACTTGGCTTTAGTGAAGATGGATACACCTCCACCTTTGGTCCTTTCATGTTCATTTTAAGATCTGAATGTGTGGAAGGCATTGTAGCCTTGCACAGCCTGGACGCTCACTGCAGCCTTGAACCATGTTTCAGTGACCGCACAGACATCAGCTTCTTCCAAGATGAGGAGTGCTTCCAGGGAGTGCAGTTTTGTGTTTAGACTCCTAGCATTAAGCAGCAGAACCTTGAGTTTGTCTCAAGTGGATTTTGCTATGTTGGAAATGTTGTCATTGTGACATTGCCTAAAATAGGCACTATGGAGAGGCAAGCACCTTAGCTAGTATCCAAAAGCCTGGTGGAGACAGGTGCAGACCATCTCTGGCAAAGCAGTGTGGCCTGTCAACCATGTCCTCCCAGGCTGACAAGTACTGAATCCCCTGGGAATGACATCAGAAGTTAAGCCAATTGTTGAAGTCAATCATTTTTTTGTTTATATTGTGGCATCATCTTGGGTGAAGGTAGAATGCTGCTTAGGGCTAGGGTCATGCCTGCCTAGCACACATAATCTGAAAGTTCTGTCATGCCTTTCTTCATATAGTCCATGGAGGTACTTCTCAAGTCATTCACCTCAACATGGACTATGACGGAGTCATAACGGTACTTGTTGTTGAGTGACCTGAGTGCATGTGCGATCTGACAGATCCTGGCACCCGAAAGGCAGATGACTGTGACCTTCGCCTTGTCCAGCCTGGTGAAGTGGACGTCTGTGTGTCTCACTATGGAGTCGCCTATGACCAAGATATTAGGTTTTGAGGTGTTTTGCCTTAGGTCTTATTTGGTAAGACACTGATATGTGTGTTGTTATGAGCAGTGGTTTTATACATGTTGAGATGTGTGCAGATAATTTGTGCTTGGGATGTCTCTGTAGGCTTCTAGTGAGTACCTCTGTGTGTGTGGGTTAATGTGTTGTGTCCTGAACTCATGTGGGAGGTGAAGTGAGTGAGCTGACAACCTGTGTGATGTCTTGTTTTTTGTTACGTGAGAGGATTGTTTCCAAATTGATAGTGTAATCCACCTCTCACATATGACATTTGTTTGTTTCAGGTCTAAGTGGTTGCTAGTATATATGAGGCAATTACTACATTGCCTCAGGATTCCCAAGTCAATCAGGCTGGCCAGACAAATGGTGGGAAAATGACCATCCATAATAGCAGTTTTATACTGTAGTACTGTTGGGAAGTGGGTAAGTTAGATCAGTTTATAATGTAGGAATAACAGAGGGGCTTATTCTGTTGATGGTTTAGGGTGAAGAGCTGTGGCGATGCTGCTAGTGTGCAGTTGAGTTGCCTGCAGAGCAACAGGGGACTTGGAAGGGCTCTACTGACAAATGTCTAGGGAAAATTTAAGTTTCCAGATGTTTGCTTCTATACAGGGCAGCGCTAACCCCCGTTGTGCAATACAGGCAGAATTCAACAGTTTTAAGACAAACTACCAATGGGAAAGCCCCAAACTGAGCCTTTCTCCAGCAGCAAACAACTCATGGAATCTGAGCTACACACTTCTACCAGAAGGGTGCAGGGAGGCCCTCTTAGTGTAAGATGGCTGGTTTACAGCACAATGATACCAAACAGTCTAGGTTCAGCAAGTCTAATCTAAGGCAGTAGTACAGAATTTCAAAGTGCAAAAAAAAAAATAAAAATGCAGACACAATCAGCAAAAATGAAGCAGCAATTCAAATAACCTAATTACAGGCTTCATTGTCATCTCCTTGCACAAAGGTGGTGCCACTACTGATCCTGGCAACTATCACCCCATTAGCTTGACAAATCTGATCTGTAAAGCCATGGAGTGTATTATTATGGATTTCATAAACAAGGACATGGGAAATCTCCAAGCACTTGACCCCACCCAGTTCGGATTCGTCAAGGGCAGATCTTGCCTGTTGAACCTGGTTGACATCTTTGAGTCTGTCACCATGGCCCTGGATGAGGGAAAGTCAGTACATACAGCTTACTTCGACTTAGCCAAAGCCTTTGACACAATCCCTCACTCAGGCATCATTGAAATGCTAACACAACTTGGTGTAAATCCCTATCTCATCAGGTGGGTGGCCAACTAGCTCACTGATAGGATCCATAAGGTCAAAATAGGTGCCTCCACCTCTGACAGACCTGTCACTAGTGGTGTTCCCCAGGGCTCTGTCCCGGGACCCCTACTGTTTGGCATCTACTTCTTAGAAGTCCAAGCAAAGACAGAAGGCCTGTGGCTGACCAAGTCTGCAGATGACTGTAAGTTGGGTGCTGTCATTGACTCCCCAAATGATGTTAACATACTGCAAGAGGGTCTCACAGCAACAAATGACTGGTGCCAAAGTCATGGCTTTATGTTAAATGCAAAAAAATGTATTATCATACCGTTCTGCAAAAACACAGCCCCTACTAATTACCACATCAATGGCAACCTCCTAAGCACACAACCTGTAGTGAGAGACCTGGATATTCAGGTTGACAACAATCTCACATTTGGCCATCATGTAGCGGCAGTGGCCAGAAAAGCCTTTTACTTGGTTCATCTTGTGAAGGCTACCAGTCTAGCTAGTTAGAATTTTGTAGATAATTCTATGTCATTGTAAATATTAATGTAATCCAAAGGCTTGTTCTACAAATGTAAAGAGAACTATGTGTTATGATTAAACTATATGTTGTACTGAGCTTTAAAAATGTCTACTTGGACAAGGACATGAAGGACTGGTTGGACAGAGAGGGTATTGGAGGTTTTTGCTTGACTACTCAGGTGAGATCTGAACCCTATAGCTGTGCCAGTGGGGAGTCTTATTGGGGATCCAGAGAGAAAGGGAGAAACCCACTCCCAGACTGACTGTGATCTCTGTGTGCTCTTAAGGGAAACTGTACTTTACTGTGTGATTGTACTTGTTATCCTTCCCAATGTGCATGCCCCCCACTGGTGCTAGTGGTGAGGACTGAGGATCCTTGATTGCTGGGCCGGTGCAAGGGCATCACATATTAATTGTTTGGCAGTGGTGGGATAGCCACATCAAATATTAATTCTTTGATAGTGTTGAGTTAGCCACATCACATACTAATTGGCTTGCAGTGGTGTGGATAGTGAATTCCTGCACTTTCTGTACAGTGATCACTGAAGATGTTTTTGTACTCTAAATCAGCCATGCAGTGAATATTCAGAGTTCAGATTACAATTGCTTTATTTCTTTTGTTAGCTTAATCAGGGAGAGCAGGTAAGCTTGTCAGCAGAGGAGTACGGTAAGCTGGCAAGGAGCCATTTGGCTGAAATGCGCCAAGCTAAAGTACTGGGGCATGGAAATCTGACTAAAGCAGACATGATTGCAGCTTTGGTCTCAGCTATATCAGAGAATAGCAACCAGGAGGATGATCAGACTGGCTTTGGAGATGTACAACACTCAGAGAATGGACAGCTCAACCTTTCTGCAGAAAACTTAAAAATCCATCTGGAGCTAAAGAGACTTAAGTTGGAGGCCAGGTATTTGGAAATGGAAGCTGTGGAAAAGGAGAGGCAGAGGCAGCACGAAAAGGAGATGCTGACTCTTCACCAGAGTCATGAAGGTAATGGGGAAGGGAGTAACCAGACCCCAGAAGCACAAAAGGTCAGTAAATGTGTTTCCACAGTTTACAGAGGGGGGATAATTTTGATAGTTTCATTCATATGTTTGAGAGGGTATGTAAACAGTATGATGTTGACCAAAGGCTCTGGGTACGGTTCTTGACCCCCTTATTCCATGGTAAAGCTGTAAATGTACATTGACTGTTTTAACTATAATGCTGTAAAGAATTGTTTCTTAGAATTTTTTAAGATAACACCTGAAACTTATAGGAAAAAGTTTCAACAGCAAAGATGCAAGGTAAATGAAAGTGTGTGTGAATATGTTGCTGACCTGGGCACTTATTTTCATAGGTGGGTGAGTGGATATCAGGTCACCACTTTTGAAGGGCTAGCAGACCTTTTGGTGAGGGAACAAGCCCTTAGCACTTTGCCTGAGGACACGAGGCTCTGGTTAGCTGATAGACAATGTCCTACTTCAGATGAGTTGGGGAAGAAGGGAGACCTATACCTAGCAAGCAGGGCATCACTGCACTGGAAAGGGACACCCAGTGCTGCTCATGAGTCTAAAGGAACCCATGGTGGGCAGCCCAGGATTGCCCCAACAGAATCTACCAGTAGCAGGGGAAGCCACTAGTCCAGGTACACATCTAGGACCTAGGGTTAAATGTTTTGAATGCAACCAATGGGGCCATGTAGCCTATAAATGTCCATAGAGCCAAGGTGGGGAAAAAAAGGTGAGAGAGCCAGTAAGTGGGAAAGACAAAATGGCAATAGTAGGTTGTCTTGAGACAACAGGAGTACTGGACTACCATCCTGCAGATGTCCTGATAGGGAAGAATTTGGATGACACAGTACCATGTGTTAATGCAGTTGCATGCAGTCAGGCTTGGAGACAAGCATGTGAGTCTGGTAGCCTGGGGGAGAATTAGACAGACCCGCATACTTGCAACCGGGACTGGTGAGGTGGTTACTTCAGGGAGGGAGCTACCCTGTAGCAGTGGGACTGAAGGTGAGCCACAGTTGCTTGTGGGTACTGACAGAGTGACTGCTAAGGTAGAAGTGAGTAGTAGTACCCAGGCTGACAGTGATGCACCATTGTCAGAGGATACCAGACTTCCTGTGAAAGTGTAGCTGGGACGGGTTACAAAGAGTGAGTTGAGACAAGCTCAGCTCTCAGACCCCATATTACAAGGCCGGAGGCAGGTAGCTAGTGAGGCACCTGATTCTCAAGGGAAGGGAAATCTGTATACCAGTACAAAGGGTTACTGTATAGAGAGCGGACCCCTGAGGGAGGGCTAGAAGGTGAGAGGATACAGCAGTTGGTAGTGCCTAGAGCCTACCGTTTGGCACTTCTAGCCATAGCCCATGATATTCCTTTTGCAGGTCATATGGGCATAAAACATACAAAGAGATGTATTATGCAGAAGTTCTATTGGCCTGGAATTTCCAAGAGATGTAACAGGGTACTGCAGGACCTGTGAGCAGTGCCAAAAGGTGGGCAAGGCACGAGACAAGATGAGAGCTCCTTTGATGCCTTTGCCTTTGATTGTGGAGCCATTTCAGAGGGTAGCTATGGATATTGTGGGGCCTCTGAGTACCCCAAGTTCCACAGGAAAAAAGTATATCCTAGTGGTAGTAGATTATGCTACAAGAAACCCTGAGGCAGTGGCTTTGTCCTCCATTGAGGCAGAGAAGGTGGCAAATGCTTTGTTAGAGGTTTTCAACAGATTTCCCAAAAGAAATACTGATTGACGGAGGTGCCAATTTCATGTCAGACCTGCTTGCTTGTCTGTGGAAGTACTGTGGGATGAAGCACTTAAAGACCACCCCTACCATCCCCAGATTAATGGTCATGTAGAGAAGTTAAACTCTACAATCAAGTCCATGCTACGGGCATTTGCAGACCAGTTTGAGAAGGAGTGGGACAAATATTTTCCCCATCTGTTGTTTGCTGGTTCCCCAGGAATCCAAGGGCTTTTCACCCTTTGAGTTACTATATGGGCATAGTTTGAGAGGACTTCTAGATTTAATTTGAGATGAGTGGGAGGGTGAGTGTGAATCTCACAAGGAGTCTGTTGTGGCATATGTCCTAAACCTCAGGACAATGCTCAGGGAACTCATGGGCTTGGCCCAGGGGAACCTGGCAAAATCCCAACAACAGAAAAATGTATGGTATGACAGGAATGCTCAAGCTAGAGAGTATGTTGTAGGGCAGCAGGTAATGGTTCTCATTCCTGTCAGACACAACAAGCTGCAGGCAGCCTGGGGGGGACCCTACAAGGTGGTAAGGAAGGTCAGTGATGTTAACTACATGGTGAAACTGCTAGGCAGGAGGCAGCAGCACAAATTGTGCCACGTTAACATGATGAAACTTTACCATGATAGAGAGGCCCTTGTGCTGAGTATTTGCAGTGGTTTGCCAGAGTCTGAGAGAGATCTGGTGACTTATCTCCTCAGTGAGGCTTGGACTGACACCACATTGGAAAGGGTAGCAATGTCTCAGCAGCTATCTCCTACCCAGGTTTGAGAAATCTGAGCAGTGTTACAGGTGCATGGGGACATGTTCACTGGGAAACCAGGGTGCACCCACCTGGTGCACCACCAGGTGGAGACAGGACGCCAAAGGCCTATTAGGCAGGCCCCTTATAGGGTACCTAAGAGAGTCAAACAGACTCTGAGGGAGGAGGTACTGGACATGTTGGAACTAGGGGTAATTCAAGAGTCCAACAGTCCCCGGGCCTACCAAATGGTGCTGGTGCCAAAGAAGAATGGCAGCACCAGGTTCTGTTTGGACTACAGGAAATGAAATTGTCACACAGAGTCAGATGCTTACCCCATAACTAGGTCAGATGAAGCCCTAGAGCAGCTGGGTTGGGCTAAGTATCTTGCCACCATTGATTTTACCAAGGATTACTGGCAGGTGCCCTTGACTCCCAGTGCTAGAGAGAGAGACGACAGCCTTTGTGACTCCTTTTGGCTTGTACGAGTTCACAAAGATGCCCTTTGGGATGAAAAATGCCCCAGTGACTTTCCAGAGGCTGGTAGATCATATTCTAGCAGGAGCAGGAAGGGTTGCCCTTGCTTACCTAGATGATATTGCCATCTACAGCCATTCCTGGCAAGAGCGCCTTCAATATGTCAGGGAGGTGCTGGCCAGACTACAGAGGGCAAGATTGACCATTAAGTCGAGCAAATGTCAGGTGGGTACGGCAGAGGTCTCCAACCTGGGACATAAAGTGGGGAGTGGTAAGATCAGCCCAGAACCTGCCAAAGTGGAAGCCATTCAGGCATGGCCTGCACCTGTTACCAAAAAGCAGGTGAGGGCATTCTTAGGGACAGCAGGGCACTACAGAAAGTTCGTCCCCAGTTATAGGTTTATAGGTTGGTACTAGGCTATCGGCCCTAGGGCCTATAAAAGCTTAGCCATAACAATTCCCTGGCTATTTCTTCCTACAATATTTACTTTCCTGGACCCCTGTCTAGCAGGGCAACTGAAATGACCCCCAGGGTAAATTTCCTATCTCCCATCCAGTCATTAAGGTTCCTTTTGAAGAGGGCCAAGGAGGCGCTCCGCTTGACATGCACGGGCAGTCCATTCCAGAGTATGGGGAGTCTCTGGGTCAGGAACCTATCCCTCCAGCATGTTTTGTTCATTGTGATGACAAGGTTTTGGTCCGTGGAGCATGTGGCTGTAATGGATTGGGATTTCTTTAAGTGTAGCATATCCAACAGCTCTGGGTTTGACATGGCCTTGTATGTTAAGCAGAGATCGCCTCTGAGTAGACGATATGCAACAGAGTATAGCTGGAGTTTTTTTAGTTGGTCAGCATAAGGCATCTGCTTTAGGCCTGTGATTCTTTTAGTGAGGTGTTTCTGTGGCCTTTCCAGTTTTTGCAGATGTCTTGTGAGGTACATGCCAAACTGGGCTTTGTACTCTATGATGGGTCTAATGAGGGATGAGTACAGTGGGACATAGCTGCTCCCCTCACAGATATGACAAGGAAAAACAGGCCAGATAAGGTAGTGTGGACCCCAGCATGTGAGCAGGCATTCCAGAAGCTTAAAGAAGCTTTGGGAGGACCCCCCCTGTGTTAGCCAGTCCAGATTACAGCAAAGAGTTTGTTGTGCAGGTAGATGCTTTGAACCATGGGGTGGGGGCTGTACTTAGCCAGATTTCTTCTTGGGAGAAGAGCACCCAGTGGTTTATCTCAGTCATTAACTTCAACCCAGGGAGGAATGCTTTGTAACTCTAGAAAAGGAATGTCTAGCCATAGTGTGGGCACTGCAGAAACTTCAGCCTTTTCTGTATGGAAGAAAATTCACTGTAGTTACAGATCACAATCCCGTAACATGGTTACACTGAGCCAGCCAGCAAAATGCCAAGTTGCTAAGATGAAGCCTAGGGTTGCAAGCATATGATATGTCAGTGCAGCACAGCAGTGGGATTGCCAACGCAGATGGGCTCTCAAGACAGGGAATGGGGTATATATATATATATATATATATATATATATATATATATATATATATATATATATATATAAAACAAATCTGAAAGGGTGGGACACGAAGCACCGGTTGGACAGAGATGATAATGGAGGTTTTGGCTTGACTACTCGGCTGAGATCTGAACCCTATAGCTGTACCAGTGGGGAGTCTTATTTGGGATCTGGAGAGAAAGGGAGAAACCAGCCGCAGACTGACTGTGATCTCTGTGTGCTCTTAAGAGAAATTGTACTTTACTGTGTGTATACTTGTTATCCTTGCCAATGTGCACGTCCCTCACTGGTGCTAGTGGTGACGATTGAGGCTCCTTGATTGCTGGGCTTGTGCATGGGTGTCACACATCTCATAAGTAAAGGGATTGCATACAGAAAAAGGAGGTTGTATTACCTCTCTGTACTCCTCCCTCATTAGGCCAATAATTGAGTATAATGCCCCCTTTGGCATGTACCTCTCCAAACACCTGCACCAATTGGAAAGGCCACATAAATAACTCACAAAGAGAGTCCATGGCCTCAAACACCTGTCCTATATGGACAGGCTCAAATCATTATCACTCTACTTGGTATTGTACAGATTGCTCAGAGGTGATCTGTGTCTCACCTACAAGGCAATCTTGGGCTCTGCCGTACTAGAGATGCTCCACATCTTTAAGTCTAACATCTTGCGCATTACCTGCTTGAAAGGCCTAAATGTAATATGCAAAATCAGGAAAACCTGTTGGAGAGACATACAAGTTTGTCTCCCAGGGGCTGCCCCATTTCTGGAATAGACTTCCCATACATGTCAAACAGAGTACCTCACTGACCCTCTTCAATGGCAACCTTGATGAGTGGATAGGAAACCACAAATTTGTTGCAGGGGTTCTACCTGTGTCCTTCACTGACAGGGATGACAGGTGCTGATTGATGTTTTTTTTGGGGGGGATAAACTCTTGACTAGGCTTGTCCATTAGCCTAGTAACCTCCTATGATCCTATAAATACAGTTAACAAAGAGCAGTACAGGCTTTAAATATAGTTATTTTTCAGTTCTTTACAGTGGATGCCTTGGATTTCAGTTCAGATGTACTCCAGATCACTGGCTAAAGTCACCAAACTCTGAACAGCTCTAGTTAACAGAGATCATGCAGCTTGGAGTAACCTGTATATGTCCTTTATGGAATCTGGCAGTTAACCACCAGATTGGGGCGTTGTTGCTCCTGCTGGTGATACCACCAGAAGGTCACAATTTGTTATCTTGCAGGAGATAGAGTAGGTGATAGTAGAGTTTGTGGACCAGCAACTTGACTCCTGCACTGATCACCTAGAAACCATTCTCATGCAACTGGCATTGTCACACCACTGCCTGGTGCTACCTAGTGTGTCATCTGAGACAGGACCCTCCATTTATCAGATAATTTATTTTCTGGTGGTGACTGACCTCAACCTGAATCCCACCTAAGGCAGTGCAAATAGGAGCCAGAGCCCTATCTATTTCCCCAGCATGATGCTCCACTTCTGGTATGTCACCTCCCTCCCTTATGTACCTCCCCCCTCTTGGTCTTTGTCTGTTTTTTATATTATTTTGTTTGTTTGTGGCCTCTGCTTGCATACTTATGCCTCCTTTCCATCCCTAACTTATCCTTGCATCCTTTCCATCTACTCATATTGAAAAAAATGGATGTTTCAAGAAAAGTATCTCCTTCCTCTGTCCTGACTCTTACACTTACCTTCTCTCTGTCCTTCTCTGTGTTCATAGGTTCATAGGTTCATACTAGGCTATCTGCCCTAGGGCATTTATAAGCCTAGCCAGAGTGTGTTTGGCTTTCGCCACCCATTTTAAATTAATTTTGCTATGCCCTTTTTCGAGGTTAGTATACTGTGCCTCTATCTAACAGTGACACAGAAGTGATACCCGGGGTAAACCTACAATCTCCCATCCACTCATCAAGATTCCTCTTGAAGAGAGTCAATGTGGGACTCTGCCTAACCTGGACTGGGATTTTATTCCAGAGTGAAGGGAGCCTCTGGGTTATGAATCTGTCCCTCCAGCATGTCCTATTTATTTCAGTGCTGAGGTTTAAGTCCCTCGAGCGCGTAGCTCAATGGGATTTGGATTTTCTGAGGTGCAGCATGTCCATTAATTCCGGGTTGGACATGGCTTTATAAGTCAGGCACAGATCGCCTCTGAGCAGGCGGTATGCCACTGAGTAGAGCTGGAGTTTCTTTAACCGGGCAGTATCGGCATCTGTTTGAGCCTTGATCCTCTTGGTGAGGTACTTTTGGGGTCTTTCCAGTTGCTGCAGGTGTCTGGTAAGGTACATCCCAAAGGGGCATTGTACTCAATTATGGGCCTGATGAGGGATGAGTAAAGAGGCACGATGACCTCCCTGATCTAGATGTGAATCCCTTCATGATTAGGTGGGCTATATAAAATGTTTTTCTAACCACTTTGGCCACGTGGTTGTCAAATGAGAGATTGCTATCAACTTGGGTCCCCAGGTCCCTAATTACTTCTTCTGTACTTAATGGATTACCACCTATGTGGTAATTTGTGGGCACTTTGTTTTTGCCAAAGGGGATGACTATACACTTTTGGCGTTTAGCTTGAGGCCATGGCTCTGGCACCAGTTGTCTGTTTCTATGAGGCCCTTTTGGAGGATGCTTGTGTCAGCTGGAGAGTCTATTATGGTGCCCAGTTTGCAGTCATCTGCGAACTTGGTCAGCCACAGTCCTTCCATGTTGGCCTGTACCTCCGAGAAATATATACCGAACAAGAGAGGTCCCAAGACTGAGCCTTGTGGGACGCCACTTGTAACTGGTTTGGAGTCTGACATGGCTCCAGCTATTCTAACCATGTGGGTTCTGTCCTTGAGCCAGTTTGCAACCCATCTAGTGACATAGGGGTTTATATTTAAGCTGGTGAGCTTATCTATAATGCCAGTGGGGTATTGTATCGAAGGCTTTTGCGAGGTCCAGGTAGGCTGTGTGGACCACCTTCCCTTGTCAATGGCCTTGGTGACTGTTTCAAAGAAATTGACCAGGTTTAAGAGGCAGGATCTGCCCTTAACAAAGCCGAACTGGGTAGGATCCAGTGTCTGTAGGTCCCCAATATCTTTATTTATAAGGTCCATGATGATCCTTTCCATAGCTTTGCAGACCAAGCTAGTGAGACTTATGGGGCGATAGTTTCCAGGATCCGTTGAGGCACCACCTTTGTGGAGAGGGACCACTGTTGCTGTCGCCACTCTTTGGGTACATATCCTGTAGTAAGGCTGAGATTGAACAGTAGTTTTAGGTTTGGGTTTAGCACTTCTTGGAGTTCATGTAGGGGCAGCCGGGATACCGTCTGGTCCCATTGATGCTGTGTTTCTTGCTTTGGAGAGGGCAGCTCTTACCTGATCATCTGAGATGTCAGGGGCAGCACTCTGCTGGGATAGATATTAGCCCTTTTGGTGGGGAGGGAGAAGTTTGCGCTGAACCTGTCAGCTAGGATGTTGGCAATGTCTGTGGGTTCGGTGTATTTTTGTCATTTTGGACTAATTCTGAGCATATCTGGGAATTCCCACCCAGGTTCCTAACATAACTAAAGAAAGCCTTGTGATTATCCTTAGTGTCCTGTGCAATTTTTCTCTCGAAGCTGGCCTTAGACGATTTTATGAGTGCCCGTAGTTTTTGCTAATACTTATCAGAGATGCCTTCCCTTTTGGGATTTTGCTCTGTCATGTAGTAGCTTCCTCCTTCTATTGTATAGTTTGTTTATGGCTGGGGTCCACCAGACAGGGCGTCTGCCTTTGGAGGATTGGGTCTTGGTTTTATTTGGGATTGCATGATCCATGCATTCCTGAAGGTGTTCATAGAATGCGTTTATAAAGGATTTTGTGGTCTGGGCGTATTATCCAGAGGCCGGGGCTTTGAAGGATTCCACCTCGGTTTTGAGGAGTGTGAAATTTGCTTTAGAGAAGTTTTTCACTGTGGTTTTCTGGGCATGGGGTGGGGTCGGGATGTGAATATCCAGTGAGATTAGTTTATGGTCTGATCTTACCAGTGAGGGATGCACTTCTGGTCTGGAGCATAGAGTCCCCATGTTGGTGATGATCAGGTCCAGTATGTTTTCCCCTCTTGTGGGAGTGGTAACAAGTTGTTCCATAGCATTTGAGTTTATAAATTCTAGGAACCTTTGGGCTAGGGTGTTGGAGCTAGAGTAATGCTCCCAGTCTATGGTTGGGTAGTTGAAGTCACCCAATATAATGGTGTTTGGAGAGACCTTCATATTTTCCAGTGTTCTCAGGAAGGCCGAATGGGGTTCCTGGGTTTGGGAGGGTGGTCTGTAGCAGGCTATAAACTGGAAGGCAGTTTTACCCACTGTTAGTTGCACATGGATAGTCTCTGATGCTTCGTGCTGTGCCACCAACCTGGAGGTGTGGGTATCTTTGGCCAATATTGATACTCCCCCTCCTTTTGTGGTTCAGTCCAAGTTTTTGGGCCGAAAAGCATGGTATGAGGTATAACCTGGTAGTGCTGGGGTGCTCTCGAGAGCCTTGAACCAGGTTTCTGTTACTGCACAGATATCGATGTTCTCCATGCTAAGGAGAGTTTCGAGTGCGTGCATCTTGAGGTTTAGACTTCTGGCGTTGAGTAGCATTACTCTTAGTTTCTTATCCCTTGTGATACCTATGGAGGTGGGTTTGTCTTTTGAGCCTTGCCTAAAAAAGGCACTATGGGGTAGCAAGAGCCTTTGCCAATATCCGAAAGCCCAGGGGTGACAGGTGCAAGCCGTCCCTAGCGAAGCATCGTGGCTTGTCGAGCATGTCATCCCAGGCTGACAGGCATTGGATCCCCTTTGAATGACACCAATACTTAAGCCAATTGTTGAAATTGATAATCTTGTCTTCATACTGTGGCATCATTCTTGGTGAGGGTAAGATGCTACTCAAGGTCAGGGTCATACCGGCCTGGGCTACATGCCCAGAGAGCTCCTCTATGTCTCTTTTCATGTAGTCCAGGGAGGTACGTCTCAGGTCATTCACACCAGCATGGACAATGGCGGAGTCATATTTGTACTTGCCTTGGAGTGACCTGAGTGCTTGTGTTATGTGGCGGATTCTAGCACCCGATAGGCAGCTCACCGTGACCTTCTCCTTGTTCAGCCTGGTGGCGGGGCGTCAGTGTGCCTGATGATAGAGTCACCTATTACAAGTGTATCAGGTGTGTTGTTTAGCCTTAAGGGCTGTGACTGTTCGGCACACTGGCTTTGTGAGCTATGTGTTGCATGTGTTTTGTTTTGGGGTAGCGGTTGCTTGGGTGTCTGCTTTGGAGGTCTCTGCTGCTTAGGCAGATTTTTATTTAGAGCCTCCAAGTATGTTTTTGTGTGTTTATGTGTATGGTTTGCTGTGTGGTAGGTCTATGTGAGACTGGAATTGTAGTGAGTGTGGTTTCCTTCTCCTCCTGACTGGTTACACCAGTACTGAGTTGAGAGAGCTTAGCCTCCAGTTTGGCTATATGGTTGCATCTCTCACATGTGTTGGAATTTGTTGGGAGGAGGAGAGGGTTGTCTGTGTACATTAGGCAGTTGTAACATTGCCTCAAGATTCCCAGGTTCACCAGCTGGACCGGAGAGGAGATTGACAACTGACCTTTGGACATGCTAGAATAGTATTGGGAATTCCTTTATAATTGAAAAAAAGGGCCAATGGGGAACAAGTTACTCAAGGGGAGTTTGTGAGGGTGTAGTGCTTTTAATTTTTTTAGCGCTGACTTATATAATTGCTTTAGTGAGCAAGTGCTAGGCTTTAGCATAGGAATAGGGTGTTTATTATTATAAGAACTGGATCAGTTCCAAGGCAAAAAACCCAAATAAGCGGCGCTGCTCGATGAAGCGCTATGCACAAAATCACGCAAAGCCGCGCTACAGCGGGTTTTATACAGGCGGACTTGAAAGAGCTAGAAATTGGCCCAAAACAGCCAACAGACTACCAGATTCCTGTGCTGGGAACACTCCTCCAGGGACAGATAGCCTGCTCCAAGCTCCCCACTGCCACTGGTGAACAAAGAAGCCTCCCTCTATCCAAGAAAGGAAATGGCAACACAGGAACTTTCCAAAAGTCCAGAATACAGCAAAGCCTGTATTTGGACTACTCTAGGTCAGGAAAGATGGGAAACAAGGATAACTTTTTTTTTTCTTTTTTGCAAAAACAGCAGGAAATTGCAATAAATATGTAACACAGGCTAGCGCACTTGAGTGTTTAGCCTCAACAAGTAAATGCAACAAACAGGACAAACTTTAAAAGTGCAGGTGCAAAAACAACTTTAGACAGTTAAAAACAGTTCAAGAAGCAGAAATATTTGCAGTTTAGCTAGATCGGACAGTCGCCCAGGTAGTAGCAGGAAAAAACACTTTTATCAGGTTAGCAGTCGCTCTTTTAGCCTCTCTGCTGCTATCACCACTCTGCAGGACCACGAGGAGCTTGGCTGAGTAGTAACAAGTGCAAAAACCTCGCCAAAGCGGGTTTTATACAGGGGGATTTGAAAGAGCTAGAAATTAGCCCAAAATGGCCAATAGACTACCAGATTCTTGTGCTGGGAACACTCCTCCAGGGATAGATAGGCTGCTCTAAGTTCCCCACTGCCACTGGTGAACAAAGAAATCTCCCTCTATCCAAGAAAGGAAATGGACAACACAGGAACTTTCCAAAAGTCCAGAATACAGCAAAGCCTGTATTTGGACTACTCTAGGTCAGGAAAGACGGGAAACAAGGATAATTTTTTTTTTTTTTTTTTCAACAAATAGCAGGAAAATGCAGTAAATATGTAACACAGGCTAGCACACTTGAGTGTGTAGCCTCAACAGGTAAATGCAACAAACAGGACAAACTTAAAAAGTGCAGGTGCAAAAACAACTTTAAGCAGTTTAAAACAGTTCAAGAAGCAGAAATATTTGCAGTTTAGCTAGATCGGACAGTCACCCAGGTAGTAGCAGGAAAAAACACTTATCAGGTTAGCAGTCGCTCTTTTAGCCTCTCTGCTGCTAGCACCACTCTGCAGGACCACGAGGAGCTTGGCTGAGTAGTAACAAGTGCAAAAACCTTGCCAAAGCGGGTTTTATACAGGGGGATTTGAAAGAGCTAGAAATTGGCCCAAAATGGCCAGTAGACTACCAGATTCTTGTGCTGGGAACACTCCTCCAGGGATAGATAGGCTGCTCTAAGCTCACCACTGCCACTGGTGAACAAAGAAGCCTCCCTTTATCCAAGAAAGGAAATGGCAACACAGGAACTTTCCAAAAGTCCAGAATACAGCAAAGCCTGTATTTGGACTACTCTAGGTTAGGAAAGACAGGAAACAAGGATAATAAATTTTTTTTTTTTTTTGTTTTTCTTTTTTTCAACAAATAGCAGGAAAATGCAGTAAATATGTGACACAGGTTAGCGTACTTGAGTGTGTAGCCTCAACAGGTAAATGCAAAAAACAGGACAAACTTTAAATTACAACCGCAAAAGTGCGCTAAAGCTGGCTTTAAAGCAGGGGGTTAGAAAGAGATAGGAAATGGCCCAAAACGGCCCATAAGCTACAGGTCACTGGGCTGGAACCACTCCTCAAGGGACAGATAGGTTGCTCAGAACTCCCCACTCTCACTGGTGAACAAAGAAGCTTCCTCCTATCCAAATAAGGATATGGGCAACACAGGAACTATGACACAGCCCAGAGATCAGCAATACCTGAAGACTGGACTATTCTAGTTCAGTAAAGGCAGGAAACAAGGAATTTTTTTTTTTTTTTTTTTTTTTTTTTTACAAAGTAGCAGAAATTAGGTACAGAAACACAGTAAATGCTTTAATTGCTAGCGCTTGAGTGTGTAGCCTACCAATTAAACTAAGCAAAAACAAACTTTAAAAGTGCAAAAAAACTCAGAAATACAGGCAGAAATGCAATAAAACAACTTTACAGAGCTTATTTAGTAAAAGAAACAGAGAAGTCTATATATACAGAAAAGCAGCTAAAACACACAAACACTTCAGATGCAGTGCAACCTAGAGCACTTGAGTTGTAGCAATATTAAGGCAATTACAGTTATAATAAATGCTCTGAAATATACTGTATAATTCCAAAATGTTTGAGAAGCACAGTCAGAACACAAAGAGGTTCAGGCGAAAGCTTACTCATCCCCATTTCTAAGTGTCCTATATTCCCATTTTTTCTCAATTTAAATGAATAAACTTCAATGAGACCTTGCTGTGAGACGTGTTGCGGCTAGCAGCAATTCTTGTAGTGTCATGAAGTTGCACATGTGGATGCACATACTCACGTGCACACAGTTGCTGCTGAAGAGTTCTGTAACCACCCTTCAGTCATTTATGTGAGCAGATTTCTTAATTAGCTCATAGTCAAGGAGCTAAATACCTCCTTTTTTAATTGATAAATACCTCCAAGCCATGCCTCACAACTTGGCATCTCATCAGTAGCCTTTGAAGTGGCCATTTCAGGCATATTTCTGAATCTTGGAACAGTTTCTTTTACTGAGTACCAGTTTAATGAGTACCAATTTAATGGGCCCTTCCTGATCCACTCTCTTTCAAATAATGGTGGTCCTCCATTATCACAAACATGCAAGTTTAACGTGTTCTTTGCCTTCATACATCATGCATACTTTAATTTCATCCTTGGGGCCTGCATTCTTGATGTTGTATGTATTTGTTTCAAAGCTCTTACTCTTTTTTAGAAATACATCTGAAAAACTTTTCCTACAGTCTCACACAGAAAATACTTACAATACAGCTAGAATGCCTAACTTTGTGTTTAAAACAGCTTCAGTCCAGCTACTTCTGGGGCAATTAAAAATATGTTTGGATCATTATTAGTCATACTAGGCACTTTCAAGCACATTAAATCATAGTTTCTGCTTTCGACAATTAGGTCTGTTCTGTTAGAACCAGAATCACTTCTAATATCTACTATTTTCTGCAATCTTTTATTCTGGTCCTTACCATTTAGAATCCTCAATTTATTAGGTAATTTATTTTCTGTTTCTTCTGGCTTTTTCCCGGTTAGGGGTCGCCACAGCGGATCACCTGTCTGCTCAAGATTGGCAGTGAAGTTTTACAGTGTCGAGTTGCCAGCCTGGCGCTCAACCTTCCACAGAAGGCACACACATGAACGCACTCACACCTAGGGCCAATTTAGAGTGTCCAGTCCACCTACAGCATGTCTTTGGGAGGAAACCGGAGCACCTGGAGGAAACCCATGCGACCATAGGGAGGACATGCAGACTCCGCACAGAAGGCACCCCAGCCGAGGATCGAACTGGAGAACCTCTTGCTGTGAGGCGACAATGCTAACCGCTGCACCACTGTGGCCGCCCAATTTATTTTCTGTTTCTCCAGCTATATATTGTTGTTGTGTAACCTTGATTTTCCTTTTTAAACTAACAACTGTCTAATCTATGGAACGGTTATCTACTTTATTAACCACTTTTTTCTTATGAAATTCCAAAGAATGTTCAGTGAGCATTTTTCCACATGTTACTGCAATGCCCAAACACCTCTGGCAGCTATTTTTGTGTAGCTTTATAGTACATTCCATATACAAGTCTTTCTCTTAATGGATCTGCCTGTCTCCATCAAACAGACAGCATTTATCCACTCTGCAGAATTCACCTATGTATTCTGAAAATACTTTCTTACCTTTTTTATGTAACCTGATTATCTCTGCCCTCAAGAGAGGCTTTGGATTCATATGGACTTGCAAGCCTGTTAAAACATTTTAAAATGCTTAAATCGTTTAATAGTTGCTGTTGAAAGGCAGAGCGACTGAGCACAATGTCTTCTTAAGAGCTCTTCTTCAGAGTTCCAGTGATTGTGGCTCAACCCTGACCACTGGTCACATTCTGTGCAGAAATTTTACGTTCTTTCTGTGTTTGCACAGGTTCTCTCTTGGTACTTCCTCAAAGCATGTTAGTCAATTAGTTATTGTAAGCTGTCCATATAGTTTGCATATACCCACGCTCTTGTGGCCTGGGTCAAGGGTGAAGAGAGTTTGAGTTGACAGTTCAGTTATGAATAAAAAAATACATATTTGGCCCCAATGCATCCAATAAGACTAGCACATTTTATCAATCATTATATCTGTTTGTTTATAACAGAGTTCTGCGCTTTCATCATAAGTAACCCTTTAGGTAGATTTTCAGCATGGTCAAACACATTGAAATATCCCACATAATTAGCTGACGGCTATGTAAATGTTTATGCTTGTGTTCTGTTTTCAGTTACACATCCCCTGCCACACCTAGTTTAAAGTGCACATAGTTCTCTGGCACATAGATTGAAAGCTATGGTATTATTGATGCTAGGACAAACTGCACTCAATTGTTTCCTTTAGAATAACATTTTGAGTTCCATTGTATTTAATTTACTGTATAAAATATGAAAAATAATGCCTTTAGGCACTTCAGTTGTAAAGTTAATTGATTATAATGCTGGATTTCCATCGTACACTTTTTAAAATAATTTATTTGCATTCATAAAAGATGAAGTAATGTTTCCTTAAAATTAAGTGATTGCTTGCATCTGTTCATTATCATAAAAATAAGAAAGAAAAATATTATCTCATACTTGGGATTCATCCAAAGACTTACAGCCATGGTGGTGTCACTGTCTTTAACGAGAGCCTTAAAGGATGTAGTTGTTGAGTTTTTCATTCCAAGCCTTTCAAATACTTACCCTCTCTGGTTAGTCTAGATGCAGTGATGCCCGCACAGAATGAATTTGAGCCCCAAATAAGAGATAATTCCTTTCTTACTTTCTTGATTCAGAAACAGTGTCTATGCTGACGCTTTGTGTGTGTGTGTGTGTGTGTGTGTGTGTGTGTGTGTGTGTGTAAGTAATGGAGTATCCTAGCTGGATGAAAAAAGGCCTTTAAGGGAAAACACAGTACCTAATTGCCTTGAGGATCTCATTTGTCCAGAGGGAGTTACGGTACCACATACTGTTGGAGGTCTCTGGTTTGAATTTTTTTCTTTCATATTTCCATGACTGAAAACCATTGCTTAAGCAGAAGTTTTTCCCCTGCATTTGTATGTGTGCATGTAGTTTGACCTTACATCTGTTTATATTCATTTTCATGACCTTAGTATTTGAAATTTTAACAATCAATTCACATTGGGTATATTTAATACTTTAAAAATCACCGTTACTCAAACATCACTCTGAATTGGTTTCAGGACATCCATTCTAATCCAGAAATGACATAGTATTAATCATATATTATGTGACCACCAATACATATTACTTTGATAAGCACAGGCACTATTTGCCTCTACTTCTCCACTGACATGGTCTCAAAACCCCCATAATTATTCTTGTCAGTATGGGACTTCTGTATGTCTGTTGTACCACTTTCTTTCAGTTTCTATTTTCAGAATTGTCATTTTTCTGATCAAAGCCCCTCTGTTCACATTTCAATTTTGTGGACAGTTTGCTTTGTATTTTCCCAAGGCAGCATAGTTACATAAAACAGATTTGTGAAACTGGATACTTGGCTGAACGTCTTTTGCGTTACTGAACTACAGCCATGGACTCACAACAATGGGTATAACTATGGCACATGGATTTCAGGAGCCTACATCACCTTTGGTACAAGTAATAATGGTACATTTTATTCAGGCACTCATCAATTATTAAATGTTAGTAAAACATGTATCAGTCCATATTATTGACTTCTCTTTAATTTATCATTATCACACCTGTAGGTGAGTAAAACTCATTTTTCTGCAGTTGCATCTATGGCCAACTAAAACAATTAGATATAATTCTGCATCATTTCACATGCTAAATGGCATCTTTCTGAAGTGTTTTTCTTTGTAAAGGTAAAGTGCTGGAGTTTATTTTCTGCCTCACACACATTTTCCATGATAATATGTGCTTGGCCTATAAAGCTGTATCTAGTAAAATACTGTTTGACTAACCTGATCTTGATTTTACCTTATACTCCCAGAGCAAATGAAATGTTACCGAAGCTCTCAATTAATAATACTAAGAAAAAAAGATTTTCTATGCAGCAAACACCCACACTGTGGAACAAGTTACTATAATCATTGCATACAATCACATTCATTGTTTTATTCTTTCAAAAGCCAACTTGGCATCATTATGGAGCACATAAAATATAGTAGGGGTTTAACTCATTGCCTCCTGAGAAGCTCTGGAAATTTACCATCAAATTTCTAATCATGGAATCCTGAGTATTTCTGGCAAATTCAGTTTATAAACTTATAGCAAAAACAAGTGTTTGTGTTTGTAGAACCATAACTATTACAGAAGTATAAACAGAACTGTTGTGTAAAAACATATTTCCCTAGGGGTATATTTTTTTATAAAATGTGTCAGTAAACACACAAGTCTTATCAGCAATTTTGTTCAACCAGTTGTGAGGTTTTGTATTATCTCAGGCAATTCTTGCCATGTTTCTTGGCTGTTGAGATTTAGAGAAACATGACAATTAAGGCATTTGTATAATTACTTATACACATCATTTAAATATCTTTTTAGTTGCTTTGAGCAGGGTCAACTACTGAGAGTAATGTTGCCTGTCATCTAAGCTTTAAGCTGATATCTTTCAACAGCCTGTATGTAACATGTTTCTGTCGTTATTAATAAAAGTATGAAAATGTGAAACATGATGCCTAAAGGCATCGGTAGTAGAATCCTAAAGAATTGCCTACAGACATCACGAGGGGATTAATGTAGCAATAACCCACGGCTGGGTGTGGGTAATGCTGGATTTACCCACGGTTGGTGTGGTTTGGTCACGAGGGCGAAGCCCGAATGGCCAAACAAAGCCAACCATGGGTAAATCCAGCATTACACACCAGATGTTATTGTTATTATACAATGACATTATTTAAGAAAAAAAATAATTACTTTTCTTAAATAATGGCATTGTATAATGCCTCCTTGCTGCCCTTCCGCAGCTGTCTGGTATTCTGCAGCAGTTCTGATGTATTGCGCATGCGTATGCCTACGCAGTACATCAGAGCTGTGGGCAAAAGCAACGGAGAAAGCAAGATCTCTGTTGCTTTTTACAAACTGTTTCGCTATGTTAAATGGATCTCTGTTGCTTCACACTGTCTCACTATGTTAAATGAGTTTAACATAGCGAGACAGCTTTTAAAAAAACAACGGAGAATCTCCGTTGCTTTTTTTAAAGCTGTCTCGGTATGTTAAACCCATTTAACATAGTGAGACAGTTCTGAAAAAAGCAATGGAGAAAGCAAGATTTCTGTTGCTTTTTACAAACTGTCTCGCTGTGTTAAAGGAGTTTAACATAGCAAGACAGCTTTAAAAAAGCAACGGAGAATCTCCGTTGCTTTTTTAAAAGCTGTCTCGCTATGTTAAACTCATTTAACATAGCGAGACAGTGTGAAGCAATGGAGATCTTGCGTTCTCCATTGCTGTAAAAAAAGAGTTATAGTAATGGAAAAGTCTGGGCAACCGGACCTTTTTCCATTACTATAACTCTGATTTACAACGTGCATGCTGACCAATCAGCGTGCACGTTTCTGAATATTAATGGGGGGGTCGTTGTATAATGAGATGGTTTCCAAAATCGTTGCTGGACTCACAGTTCTGGGTCTATGTGTATTTAGTATGATTTTGATAACATGATACATCTTGATTGAGCTCAGCTATGTGTAATATTTTCCCTTTACAGTTTTTACTGCACAGGTGCCCTGTTTCCTATGCTATCCCCTATTCCTGGCTTTCTTTTGCACTTAATTTCCTACCTAGAATACCTGGCTTCATGTTTCTGGTGCATTCACAGTACGTTGTCAAATGATTAAGTAACTTACTGAATACCACACACAACTAATGTGAAGTTTACACTGCATTCACTACCAAGTTACCGCAAGTTAATCTGTAAATGCTGAGTTTAAAGTGTACTGTTGTGAAAGACTCAGAAAGTTACAAATGCAAATGGCAGTAAAGCTAAATAGATAAATAGTACTGGGTAGCTACATGAAAAGGACTTCTATGAGATCATAAAAAGTTCTGACAAAAATATGCTGACAAAACTTACTGCTGAGACAAACATAACACAAAAATCCATTAAAATACTTTATACAATGGAAAAACGTACATCACCTGACTGGAGAACAAACATTCTCCAACAGAGTGTTAATGTAGAGGTAAAGCCAAGTAAAAACAAATACACCACTTCACGGTAGCATACTAAGCTGACATTAATCAGGGACTGAAAAAAATAAAACGGATGCCATTTTTTAAGTTTGTTACGCACACCTTTGCTTTTATCCAACATAAATAATAAAAAAGATCATTAAAAATTAATAATAAAGCTCAACTAGTAAAAGTAACTGCAATACTGTTTGCAAGGACTTGCTGTTTCACTTAAACCTTGCAAAGCATAGTTTTAAAAAGCTGCTTTCATTGAGGTAAAAGTCTGTATTCACACTGTGTAGCAAAAGTCTGGAATATGATCCCTGCACCAATCAGAGCAATACATAATATTAATTTATTTAAGCTGCAACTAAAAGAAAGCCTCTCTGACTCCTGGCTTTGTACCTTCTGCTCTCCTGGTTAAAATGTTAGCTCCTTCTCCTCTAATACCTTAATACATCCTATCTCTCCTGTTCCTTTGTTTCATTTCTCTTACTCGTACTTTTGATTTTATTCATTATTTCTCCTGCCTTCCATATCTACCCTAATTCTTACTTCTGACAAATACTGCTTCTCACTCTTCCCTCTCTTCCACTCCTCCTCCTTATCTACCCTTTGAATTTTTCCACTCTTACCTTTGTTTTATGAGCGAATAATGAAGTGTCACACTTAAAACATCAGCACGTTTCAGTGTTACATGACATTGTATTTATCTTAGTTTAATGATGGTATATGTCTATTATTATACATATCAGTGCATTAATATTTGTATTAATGTAGTTACAGTATATTGTAATATGATGTCAGTTTTTACCTGTGTATATGTATCTTCTTTTCTTT